>NW_023416939.1:19448-27888 GCF_002922805.2 Oryzias melastigma | reverse complement strand
TTAACAAAACTTTGTACACAACTGAACACAACTGGAACATGGAGCCTGACCTCAGAGTCTGCAGTCTGCAGTCTGGACTCTCCAGAAAACCACACAGATGAAGAACTCCTGAGTCCTGCAGGTTATTATTCACACTCAGGTCCAGTTCTGTCAGATTGGATGGGTTGTTCTTCAGAGCTGTAGCCAGAGCTTTACAGCTGATCTCTGACAAACTGCAGCTCATCAACCTGAAAGTAGACAGAAAAGTGTATGCAGGAGCAGAGCTGGCAGCTGGAAACTTGGTAGATTCAGTCACTTTTCAGTTTAATTGAAAAATGTGATCAGCCTTTTTTGGCAGGAAGGCACAAGACTGTTTAACAGTTTCTTTTGTATTTTGACATAAAAGCGCAATTGCAGATTAAAATAAAACATATTTTAAATGGCTTTAAAATTAAGCTAAAACAGTTGAGGATTGAAATGTTGTCTATCTTCATTAGTGATTAATAAGAATTTCAACATATATGGCAAAAATGAATATTAATCAAGATTTTAAAAATAACTGATTATCAGTTTGACAATGAAGAATGATCAGATGCCAACCTCAAGCTTGTAGAAGAAGGTCCTTAAAGGTATTATCTGACAATAACGATTATTTTTGTTTCCCCAAAACAAGGTTTTGATCACTGATTAACAAGATCATTATTGAACAGATCAGCTTCATAGTTTCACTGCGGCTGAACTAGTTCAGACAACTAATGGCACATCTGATAAGAGAGAAATGACAGAGTGAGGAAATATTTAAATGTTTCTCAAGGCTGCATACAAAACAAGGGTGTGGAAAATCAACGTCAACAGATCATTCTATTTTAAATGGAATTCTTCAATTAGAGAGCAACTGTTCATAGTTACAGCATCAGTGTTTCCACTTGAACTACATAAGTTTCCATGAGGTAAAGCACAGATTCAGACAAAGACTGAATGGGGGAAAAAAACATGCAGTTGTTCTATGGAAATATTTTGCAGAAACTAAACACTTTTGTTCTTTTCACCAAATCTAAATTATTTCGAAGAAGCAAAGCCGGCAGATCAAAACTACCAAGTTGTGATGGGTCTGGTTTAAACAAGGTTTTGAAAGTTCTCTGTGTTGTAATGTTCGTACAGTTTGTCAGGGTTCTTGTTCTTTTGCAAGTTTTATCAGCACAGTTGAATTAAATGAGGTTAAACTGCCTGTGGGAGAACAGCAGCCTCATGTCTCCAGTTCTCAGTCATCCACAAAAAATCTCATGTATATCAATCCTGTTGGTGTCAGTTTGAACTCTCCTGATCTTTTCAGGTAGCTCCAGAACCTGAGCTTGTTCCATTTTCAAGACTACAATGGACTCAGTCAGATCTTTAAGCGATTGTTTTATATTATTTTCAGCTCATTTTTTGCAGTAATTCTGTATTTAATTAAGTTTTTAGACTATGATAACTGCAAAGAACTGCCAGCAGGCATTTGTTGCTCTTGACCCCGAATCAGAAAAAAACTAAATATCTTTATATTTAATCTGTTATAGTGTCTAAATGTTACTGCCCATTTACTCCTAGCTTTGTTGATCTTAATCTGGAGCTGTAGAAAGAAAAGAAGTACTTCTGCAAATCTTTGAAGAGAACAAGCTGTTGCAGGAAGATGCTCCTGAAGATCTGATTCAGAACATTGACCTTTCTGATCACTGTTTCATGAAGATCAATTCTGTCAGACTCTCAAACTTTGGCAGCAACACAGATGTTGGATGATCAGTTCAAGCTTTCCACAACATAAAGAGTCTGAACTTCCAGAAAAAGTCAACTTTCATCCATATGAAATCTGTTTGATCTTTAGGAGGATGCTTTTGTTAGATCTGCAGTGAAGAAGATTAAGAAGAGGAGACACCTGCACACCTTTGTGAAAAAGAAAAAATCAGTCTAAAGGGAAGCTGACATTAGAAAAGAAGAAAATGTAAAGAAACATTCAAATATGAGATCTTCTTCCAAATTGAATAAATGTATGTATGAAGATGGTCAGCATGCAGCAGAAGAACATCAGCCTCATGTCTGCAGTTTAATGTCAACACATTTCTTCTTAACATTGATCTAAACACAACCAAAACATGTCGCCTTACCACAGAGCCTGGAGTCTGCAATCTTTACTCTCCAGAAAACCACACAGATGAAGGAATCCTGAATCCTGCAAGTTGTTCTCACTCAGGTTCAGTTCTGTCAGATTGGATGGATTGGACTTTAATGCTGAGCCAAGAGCTTCACAGCTGATCTTTGACAAACTGCATCTCTTTAACCTGAAACCAGACAGAAAAGAGTGTTACGGAGCAGTGATGGCAGCTTGAGTTCCAGGTACTTGGCAAATGCCCAAAGTCAGACCCACCCTGATAAGAGACTGACAGGTTACATTTTTAGTTGAAATTTTGAGCAGAGAAGTTTTGATGACTTGTAAAGGTACATTTTAAAGTTTTTAAATCTTTAAAATGAAGGTAACAGATGAAGAATTGAAATGTAATTTATTATGAAGATGTTCAGCATGCAGCAGGAGAAAATTAGCTGTGTTAGTTAGTTTTTTAGTTTAGTGTCAGCAAAATTTTGTCATCATATTAAACTGAACAGTCGTGGAATGGAGTTTGACCTCAGGATCTGCAGTCTGCAATCTGGACTCTTCAGAAAATCACACAGATGAAGAAATCCCGAGTCCTGCAGATTGTTCCTGCACAGGTTAAGTTCTCTCAGATTGGATGGGTTGAACTTCAAAGCTGCACCCAGAGCTTCACAGCTGATCTCTGACAAACTGCACCTCCAAAACCTGAAAGCAGAAAAAAAAAGAGTGTTAAGCAACAGGGATGGTAGCTGGAGTTCAAGGAACTTGTTGAATTCAGTTTGATGGGACCTGCCCTGAAGAGAGACACAAATGTGGGTTATGGATCTTCTGACACATTGTACAAGCATTTTGGATACCATGTTCACTGCTTTTTTTTAAACAGCAAATAGGATGCCATAAGTAGAAGTAAAAACTTAATGAATGCAAACACTTTATGAAGACCTTATTTCCACTGTGTTCTGATGATGACGTGGATGGTTTAAAAAAGAATCATTAAAATGCATTTTGGTTTTACAAAAAATGTTTGAACCCAATGCATTGTTGTCTCTATTTACCAATTTATACAGCATAAATGCAAATGGATTTTTTCACAGAGACCTTTCTGAAATTTCTAGGGCAGTCAATTTTGGAACTGTATTTTTGGATAGCACTATAAATGCACTATGTAGTGAATAGTGAAGGAATTTAGACACAAACTAAATGATTCATCTTTGATCCAACACTCTCTGGGACATGATCTGAAGAAAGTGGTCTATAATACAAGCAGCTGAAAAAAGGAACTTTCATAAGATCTGCTGTGAAAGGGATGAAGAGGAGGAACCATTCACAGACCTTTTAGGAAAACAGAAAGATCAGTCCTGAAGGAAGCTGATATTAGAAATGAAAAAGATGGAAAGAAACATTCAAACATGAGATCTTCGGTGAATGAACTAAAGCTCAGGGGAGCACCAAATTCATGTCTACACTTTAGTTTTAAGACAACTTTTGTTGTCATATTGATCTGAACAACTGAAATATGGAGTCTCACCTCAGAGTCTGGAGTCTACAGTCAGGACTCTTCAGAAAATCACACAGATAAAGAAATCCAGTATCCTGCAGCTTGTAGTTCCTGCTCAGGACCAGTTCTTTCAGATTGGATGGGTTGTTCTTCAGAGCTGCGCTCAGAGCTTCACAGCTGATCTCTGACAAGCTGCAGTCCTCCAACCTGAAATCAGACAGAAGAGTGTGTCCATGAAAAGTGATGGCAGCTGGAGTTTTAGTATCTTTGTAAGTTCAGATAGACCAGACCTGCCCTGATCAGAGTCAGATTACATTTTTCATTTTTCTCTTTTTTTGGTGGTGGTGGGGGGTTACTGTTTAGCAGTTAGTTTTGGATTTTGACTCAAAACATGATGGCAATGTCAAATGCAGTAGATTTTAAATGAATTAAAGTTGTATGCAAAAGTTTGGGAACCCCTAATCATTTTCAAGATTTTACCTCATAAATCATTGGTTACTCAGATCAGCAATTTCAGTTAAATATATCATATAGCACACAAACAGAGTGATGTCCAAGTAACTCAATTTTGATTTCATTAGTCTGCAGCATCTTATTCCAAAATTAAGCCGGATTGTCCAAATGTGCTTTTTATTAAAGGCAGGTATGTGTATCCATTTTTGAAAAAATTTGATTATTTTCAGAGGAGATACATAGACGCACTGCCGAAGGCTCTAGGATGTCATTAAATGGGCAGCACCAACACACAACAACAGGCGGAGCCTCAGGAATCGATTTGTTTACTTCCAGGTAGGAAAAATCTCATAAAAATAACTTGTATGGGACTTCCGGTGACGTCATGATGAGTGATGCCGCTTAGACGCTAGNAAGCTGCTGTTTACAGACAAAACCGAGTCTTCCTCGACAAAAAAAACAGATTTCTGGACTTCCGGTGACGTCACGATGACTGATGCCGCTTAGACGCTAGGCTCCGTCAGAGAAGTTGGAAAAGTGACAATTTCAAGCATCAAAAAGACCTTCGAACTAAGAAAATACAAGACCCAGACATGAGTACAGCTTCGAAGACCAGACAGGGAAATAAACAAGCAAATACAAAGTAAAAAGGCCAAAAAAAAAGAAGCTCGCCTCAAGTAAGCCCTGAAATCTCAGCTGCTTGTAATGACAGCAACGATGATCAGCTGACGAGTGAGTCTATGCTTGAAGAGATGAAAAAACTTCGTCAAGAGAACATGCAGGGACATAAGTATACAAAGGAGAGTCTGGATCGTCTGGAGAAATCTGTGACTGAAATCAAAGAGCAACTTACGGACCATCAGCACAGAATTGGCGAGCTAGAAGACCGTGTTAGCTCCGTGGAAGACACGGAGGTTAAACAGCACAGGATGTTACGCTACCTGCTGCAACGCGAACGGTAACTCTCAGCCGCATGTGATGATCTACAAAACAGGATGAGAAGAAACAATCTACGTATCTACCAAATACCAGAGGGTAGCGAAGGAGGAAATCTGACCACGTTTGTTAAAGGTTTGCTGCACAAAGTGTTGAAGCTACCATCTGAGTTGGATATAAAAATTGAGAGAGCGCATCGCTCCCTTCAGTCCAAACCAACAAACCCGACGGCGCCCCCCCGATCCATCCTGGTGAAGTTCCAGGACGCAGTGGTAAAAGACGTGGTTTTGCAACAAGCATGGAGACAAGGAAATGTGTCATTTGAAGGCAAAAGAATCTTTTTCGATCAGGATTACTCCCCAGAATTACAAAAGAAGAGAGCCCGAGTGCACGCTGTTGTGAAACAGTTGAAGCAGAAGAACATCCAGGCAAAGTGCCTGTATCCAGCGCGGCTCAAAATGAAGATGGACACGGGAGACAAGATCTTTGCCACTCTGACAAGCGCCTTAGACACCCTGGCGAGGCTGGGTGTCCAGGTGAACTGTGGAGAAAGGGAGCGGATCGAGGAGAGACTCGCGGAGGGGTGGAGCATCGGCTCGAAGAGGGGCAGAAACGTCACGCTTTTGACAGCAGACCTGAAGGCTATGATGGAGGAGGAAGAAGGATCTGATTAAGATAGTTTTCCAATTAAAACTGCCCTAATGTAATGACGTTTTTGTCGTACTATATATACTGGGTGAGTACTGAGATATTTGGAAAAAGTTGTGAATGAAGGTAAATAATATATTGAGAACATTTTGGTTGTCACAAATTAATAGTTTATGTTAAAGAAGTTAGTAAAAGAAACTGACGGGAGACTTTCGTTCTATTTTGTTTTATGAGTGAACTATACTCATTGAGACTTTTTTTTACATTTTGTTGTACTACTTGTCTCAGGAGCACAAGCTGTGCATTATGCCCCAGAGAGTTCAAGTCACCACTCTCTGTCCCAGAGCTATCGGGGGTCAGCCTACGTTACAGTTTAGATGCTGTGGCTGACTGGAAAAGTGGAAGTCCTGTTTTTTGTTCTGAGTATTTTTTTGTTTCCCATGACGTAAGCAGTGAACTTTTATTTGCTCCACGGAAAAATGAATTTCATTTTATTTTGTTTTTGCAGAAGGCATGTCACTGTATAGATGGGGTAGAAATATATGATGCAATAAATGATAAATAATGGGATTGTTTAATTTAGTTACTTATAATATAAAGGGAATAAACAACCCAATTAAAAGAAAAAAAATTCTAGGACAATTAAAAAATATGCAATGCAACATAGCGTTGCTGCAAGAAACCCATCTTACAGAAAAGGAACACCTTAAGTTAAAAAGAGAATGGGTTGACCAAGTTTATTTTAGTTCCTATGGAAACCATAAGAAACGAGGTGTTGCCATTTTATTTAACAGATCAGTTTACTTTGATTGTGAAAAAGTATGTCAGGATACAGAGGGAAGGTATATTATGGTGGTGGGCACTATTGGAGGATTTAAAGTGAGCATTTTGTCTAAAATGTCTAAAAGTGCCCTAAATATGATAGAAGAATTGGGGCTGATTGATAGTTGGCGTCATCTTCACCCAAATAAAAGAGATTTTACCTTTATGTCACAAGTGTACGGAAGCTACTCAAGACTGGATCACATTTTAATAAAAAAAAAGGATATTCATAAAGTCAAAGGCTGTATAATAGAACCTACTACCATCTCAGACCATAGCCCAGTCATAATGAAACTTGATCTGGGTTTGGAACCCTGTTGGAGATATTGGAGAATTAATGTCTCATTGTTAATGGATACAGGGATTCAAGAGGAAATGCGGTCTGCTATAGAAGAGTATTTTGTTTTGAATGATAATGGAATGGTCTCACCCTCAGTTTTGTGGGATGCTGCAAAGGCCACAATACGAGGGAAATTAATTTCTATAGGGTCTAGAATAAAGAGGGAAAGGCTGCAAAAACAACTACAAATTGAAACTGAAATTAGAAAACTGGAGATTGAACATAAACAACAACAAAGACAAGTGACTCTGGACAAACTCAGGGAATACAGAACAAAATTAGATGAACTGCTAACATACAAAGCAGAAGGTGGACTAAGATTTATTAACCAGAAATATTATGAATTTGGCAACAGGGCTAGTCGATTATTAACATTTCAATTACAAAAAGCCGAGGCAAGCCGTGTTATCCCAAAAATTAAACAGTCCAATAGTAACATTATTGTGACTAACCCCAAAACTATATCTGATACATTTGCCAAATATTATGAACAATTGTATAAGAACCAAGTCCAAGAGTTAAAAGAGGAAAAAATTCAAAGCTTTTTTGATAGAGTATCTCTGAGAAAATTAACTACAGAGGAAACTTCTAAACTGGTAGAACCTACTAAAAATGAAGAAGTTAAAGAAGCAATCAGCAAATTAAAACACAATAAGTCGCCTGGCATAGATGGGTTCGCAGGAGAGTTTTATAAAGTTTATGTTAATGAGCTCACCCCTATATTATGTAAAATGTACAATTATGTCCTAAACTCAGGAAATCCTCCAGAGTCCTGGTCCGAAGCGATCATCACAGTTCTTCATAAAGAGGGGAAAGATCCACAGCAGTGCTCGAGTTATCGTCCCATTAGTCTCCTGTGTGTGGACTATAAGATATTGACAGCCATCCTAGCAAATCGAATACAGAAATTTATGAAAAACCTCATAAACGCTGATCAAACTGGATTCATTTTAGGTAGACATGGAACTAATAATGTAAGAAGAGCTTTGAACCTACAATCTTTAATGACAAGAGACTCTCAACCCTCTATGCTTCTCGGCTTAGACGCAGAGAAAGCCTTTGACCAGGTTAACTGGAAATTTTTGGAACGCACGTTAATTGAAATGGGCTTTGGTGAAAAATTTGTTGATTGGTTTAAAGTGTTGTATAAAAATCCTAGGTCAAAAGTAAGAGTAAACGGACATTGCTCTGAATTTTTTAACATAGAGAGAGGAGTACGTCAGGGTGACTCTTTATCTCCAATTTTGTTCATTCTCAGCATTGAAGCTTTAGCTGAGGTCATTCGTAAAGATGACCAAATTCAAGGAATCAGGGATGCGGGAGGCACAACTCATAAAATTGCTTTATTTGCAGACGACATTTTGCTTTTTTTGAAACATCCTCTTACTTCCATTCCAAGACTTATGCAGTGTTTAAAAGAGTATGGTGATATTTCTGGTTATAAAATTAATCAAACCAAATCTGAAGCAATAATGACATCTGGAAAGTGGCCAAATCAGCTTAATGAACTTGTGAATTTCCATTGGTCAAAACAGGGATTTAGATACCTGGGAATTATTCTTACTCCTCAATCTACACAGCTGTATGATGCCAACTATAACTAGAATTGCAATTCCTTGAAGAAATTGCGTCTGATTGC
>NW_023416939.1:17891-19069 GCF_002922805.2 Oryzias melastigma | reverse complement strand
TTCACTAACCAGAAGAGGATTAATAAAATCAAAGCTGGAAATGAATGGATTAAACATACTTTAAAGATATGGGCAGAAGTAAAAAAATGCTGAAAGACACAGGGTCATTCTCCAGAGCTATGCCTATTGTAGGCACTACAGACTTCTCTCCATCATGGGATCATGGCTTTAAGAGGTGGGCTGTTAAAGGCCTTACCATCTTTAATCAGTTGTATGATGGCACAGCACTTAAATCTTTTTCACAACTCCAGGAACAGTTCGACCTTCCCTCTAATGATTTTTATAGATATTTACAGATTAGGCACTATATCACAAACCATAAAGAAAGAGCTAGAATTACCAAAACCCCAAATGAAATAGAACAGTATTTTATTACAATAGCAGAAAAAAAAATTCCAACACAGAGACATGTCTCTAATTTATATAAAAGACTTATAGCAGCCTCCAGCCAGAATACTAATAATATAAAAGAAAAATGGGAATTGGAAACTAATTCAATAATAGAAGATAAAAAATGGGACAAACTGTGTGAGGGCAGCCACAAAGGTGTAAATAGTCAATTATGGAAAGAATTTGATTGGAAAGTAAAAATGAGGTTTTTTCATACTCCATCTATAATTTCTACTTTTGTTAAAGATCCGGCAGCAGCCTTGTGTTGGAGAAATTGTGGGAAAATAGGGGACCACACACACATCTTTTTTGACTGTCCTGTAATTACCGGATATTGGAAAGGCATTAAGGAGGAAATTAAGAAAATTGTAAAACGAGAGATTCCTGATAATCCTCTGTTTTATTTACTTGGTTATATACCTCCTGATTTTCATGCGGATTTAGCATATACTTTGCATATATTAATCTTGGTTGCTAAGAAAAGTATAACTGCCAATTGGAAAAATGTTACACCACCCTCGGTAAATGAATGGAAACAGAGAGTAAAACAAGTTTACACAATGGAAAAAATGACGGCATCCTTACAAATAAAAATGAATGTTTTTGATCAAAGATGGCACATGGTTAAACACTATTTGGGGTTGTGAATCATTTTATGTTTTTATTTTTTTAATGTAACTCTGTTTATATATCTACTATTTTTAAATATTTCCTACTTGTTATGCTTTAATAGCCCTGTCCTGTGACATACTCCTAGAATCGTGGATACATTGTTGAACAAATCTCGT
>NW_023416939.1:12145-14408 GCF_002922805.2 Oryzias melastigma | reverse complement strand
TGTACAGGTTTTTCCAGTGTGGCCCGCAGACAGCCCGTATCTAGTTAGATAAGGGCGGTCTGACTTTACTTAGTTTGACTTTTTTATTTATTTGTTTAGAAACATTATAAAAAAAACATAACAATACAAGCAAAATAAAAAAACAAAAAGTAGAATCATGTGATGATGTGTTGCAGAAACTCATCCGGGTTTATTCAAGATGGAAGCACACCTCTGTCGAAAAATATAATGAAAAACAGTTAAACAAACAGAAAACAATACTGAAGAATCTAAAGCAATAAACTCCAAATAGCTCTAACATAATAATTCCAAATCAAATTGAAAATATGAAAACTAAATTAGTAAACATATATATTTCTTAACAAAATCAAAATCAAATCAAATCAAATCCCATTTTCATACCTTTACTAAATTTACGAGAAAAAAACTCGTAAATTTACGACTTTTAATCTCGTAAATTTACGAGTTTTTTTCTCGTAAATTTACGAGATTAAATGTCGCAAATATAAGCCTATGACTTTTAAAGTAATAAATATACGACTTTATTCTCGTAATGTAGCAGTTACGACTTTTTTCTCGTATATTTACGAGATTAAAAGTCATAAATTTACGAGAAAAAAAGTCGTAATAATCCTTTTTTTTTTTTTGGTGGCCCTAATACTCCGTCGTAGTTTACAGTAAATATTAGGTTAAAAATATTTGTAATCAAAATTTTATTAATTAATTACAGATTATAATTATTTATTGCACAAACATATTAATCGCATCTCAGCACCAAATGTAATACTGCATAAAACCAAATATTGTATATCAAAATGTATCTGAAGTACAATAAACCAATATCTTTATGTTTTTAAAGCATCAGGAAATGCTCAATGAAAGCTTCGTCTTTGATGAATATAACAAGTCTTTAAAAAATATTTGACAAATAAATGAGATTAATTAAAACCAGTTTAGCTAAAGGGCTAGGCGGACGTTAACGCGTGGAACAATTCTTTTTTAAAACTCTTCAGGAATGTGGCATCTCACATAACCAGTGCCAACTGATTGCATAGTTTTGGAGCCAACACAGCAAACACAGGGTCCCCATCCAAACTGTCTTTAACCACATTGCAGGGTACGACATTTCAACAGACTGAAACTACACTGGAGCCATAAGCCCCTTCATTAACTCCACAGGAAGGTGACGAGCTCTGTGACAGTGGTTTGTCTGAGAACCACAACCGAAGGACCAAGGCTACACAATGCAGACATCTTGTCTAATCTTCCTCTTTTTTAAGATCACTGATCAGACAATAGGCAGCAATTTGGAGGTCCAGTTAAAAGACTTTTTATGTCAGTTGAATGACAAAGACTATGCAGAATGAATGGTTAAGTCCTGATAGCCATGAGGGCTAGATACAGGTGGTTTGGCTTTAATCAGCATCAACCTGGTGTCACTGAAGACTTTGCAACATGAAAGGCCGGACAAGTAAAATTCATATTTTTTTTAAGTCTCTGGCCAAAGCCCAGAAACTTCACATACACATAATTATTTATTACATGATGCCCTCTGTCCTCAGTGTTCCTAATAAAAAGATTATCTGCATATTGTTGCAGTTCAGAGCTGATAATCAAAAATGTGTAAAAAACTCCTTTTTGTGGAAAAAAATATTTTTTGCTTTTAGGGGCACTGGAGTTGAGTTTCGCCTCGGGCTCCTCAACCTTTGACTGGCACTGTAGGTGTGCCATACAAGTTTTTATTTTTGTGAGTTCCGCAAATCCAGTGGAGTGTGTAAGAGGACAGAAGGGCTGTTCACATGATATATCCATACTCCATACATGCCCTGTACAGGTTTTTCCAGTTTTGCCCGCAGAAAGCCCGTATCTAGTCAGATAAGGGCGGTTTGACTTTATTTAGTTTGACTTTTTTTATTTATTTGTTTAGAAACATTATAAAAAAAACATAAAATACAAGCAAAATAAAAGAACAAAAAGTAGAATCATGTGATGATGTGTTGCAGAAACTCATCCGGGTTTATTCAAGATGGAAGCACACCTCTGTAAAAAAATATAATGAAAAACAGGTAAACAAACAGAAAACAATACTGAAGAATCTAAAGCAATAAACTCCAAATAGCTCTAACATAATAATTCCAAATCAAATTGAATATATGAAAACTAAATTAGTAAACATATATATTTTTTAAACAAAATCAAATCCCATTTTAATACCTTTAGATCAAAAATCTTTGTAGGCTATTTTTATTGAATCTTGCTACCA
>NW_023416939.1:9081-10364 GCF_002922805.2 Oryzias melastigma | reverse complement strand
TGTTCACTAGAAACTGGTTCTTACTGTGAGTCTGAAGGTCCTGGTTCAGTCCTGAAGTCTGGAAGATGACCTTTGGACCGGTCACTCTTCATGGATCCACAGCTGGATGCTGCAGACTGGACTCTCTGTGTGACCTGTTGACCTCTGCAAACACAGAAGCATCAGAGTGTTGGAGGATCTGCTTCTTCATGAACACAGACTGTATTGTTTAGTCTGGTATAAATTGACACGTTTGGATTGATTAGAGTTTGAACTCAAATGTTTGATCATTTTGTGAGTCAACTAAGACTTTTTTTCTAGAAATGTAGAAATTCTGATATCAGAAAGTCAAACTAGAAGAATCTGATGTTAGTAAAGTGATGAAGATCTGAATCCATGGAGTCTGCAGTGATCCTTCTCATTAGACTGTAGCTGCTGTCAGTCAGAGTCAGCAGTCAACATGTTTTCTTCTCCAACATGTCTGATCTCAGAGACTCTCAGAAGATTCAACTGAAAGGATCTGATCACACATGATGATCCAAGTGAGTCTGATCAGAGAGATCAAGAACTGAACCAGAACTCAATCATTCATCTAAAACTATTGATCATCTCAACTTTTATCCAGACTCCTTTGACTCTGACAAATACTGTTTCACTCATAAACGGATGTCTTTGAAGTTAGGATTGGATTTCTCTGACCTGCCCCTCCTGAAGGACGCACTGCTGGATCCAGATTCAGATCCAGATCCAGGTTGGTTCCTGTGAAGAATGCTGGTGTGAGTGTTGAGCTCTGACATGGAGAAGAGTCATGGCAAGTCGGAGATGTTCATCTCACCTCTGAGCTTTGCTCTGGTTGTCATGGTTACCATCTCTCCCTTTTTTAGAGGGAGGGGCTCCCTCCTGTGTGTCCTCCCAATGATCCATGCTGCTGGATTGACTGGATCTACAGGATCAGCTCACACACACCTTCTTCCAGCCTTCACCTGAAGAGGAAACCCTCATCATCATCAGGATCCAGTTTCTGCTTTGGAGCTTCTTCTTCAATCCTCAACAGCATCATCAAGCCTTTGTTTTGCTACAGCAGGAAAGTTTTCCTTCTTTCAGTCAGACAATGATTCAAATGTTCTGATCCATTCTGTCTGCTGCAGAATCAGGACTCTGATCACTGCAGGACTCAGTGGATCAGAACCAACTTCGCTTTTCATGTTTTTTTTTTTTTTGGGACTAAAATTAAACGGCTCAGAGTTTCTTCACTTTCCTCACTGACCTTTGACCTTTCACCTGTGTTCCTTCCTGTCCAGAAT
>NW_023416939.1:4506-8075 GCF_002922805.2 Oryzias melastigma | reverse complement strand
ACAGGGTCCACCAGCAGCAATGCACAGCACAATAAAATATAGAAAAGAAATTAAAAATAAGAGCATAATAAATAGGTAGAATAAAAGTAAAATGTAACTTATTTAACAGTAATAATAATATGAAACTGTACAAAGGTGTGTCAAAAAGGGAAGTACACAACATAATTGCAGCTTTTTTCGAGGAAGTGTAGTAATAAATGCCGTTTAAAGTGTGATGTGCAGTTTGTGAAAAATTGACAATAATCCAGTTTTTTCATTGGATATTCGTAGTAATGTATAAAAGTTACATTTTTAAAGTTTTAAAAATGTAGTTTTAGAGTGTTCAATAAATGTTTCTCCTGTTCGGTCTGCAATCTAAGTTGTGTTTTGGATTTCAGCCCCTGCGTGATTGAGTTTTGACACTGTCGTAGAGTCTGTATAGAACCGCCTTCACAATAATACAAACACCTGAGAGAATCCTCCCCAAACAGAGCAGATCATTACTGACAGAAGAAACCAGATCAGCTCCTCAAAAATGAAACAACTGGTATTTAATGTTAACCTTTACAGTCAATAAAAGTCTATTTTTGTTTTGTATATTTTATTTTGTTTTGTGGTTCTAGTGTTTTGTTCTAATACACTTCAAAGTTATTTAAAAAGAGAAAGATAAAAATGAAAATAGTTAAAAGTTGAATTGTAAAAAGCTGTTTTTATTTTTATGATTATTTTTCACTTTTTATCTGGAAGGAATAAATAAAAATATACAAATTGTGTGAACTATGTTGTGGAGTAAATGGTGGACTGTATGACTGATTCAGGTTTTGGGTATAACAGTAACAAGATGGTGTGCCGGTCAGAGCACAGGAAGGTAGGAAGAGATGAGGCTCCACTTGGCAGATGTTCTGAATTTATTCCAGTGCTGGATAGTATTCACAAAGCAGTCTGTAAATGACAAAGGATGTCTCTTATAATAACAGAAAAGGCATAAAAAATACTTCATGTAATTAGATAAAGTATAAAACAAGGAAAAAATGACTGAGGCGTTATCACGGGCCTAAAGTCCTCATAACATTCAAAATAAATAAATCTGCTTAAAACCCAACTTAAATATCATTTCTCAATAAAACTCCGACCTCTAGTGGCCGAGAAAATTACTGCAGGGAAAAAAGGAGAAATGCACGTAACTCTCGCAGTGCATTATTAAGCGCCATAAATTCTAAAATCATGCAATTATTTCTTAAACTCAAAGGAACATTAACTAAGGATTTATTTAGACATATAGGTGCTGCGGGCTGCACGGTGGCGCAGTGGTTAGCGCTCTCGCCTCACAGCGCGAAGGCCCCGGTTCGACTCCCGGCTGGGACCTTTCTGTGTGGAGTTTGCATGTTCTCCCCGTGCGTGCGTGGGTTTTCACCGGGGACTCCGGCTTCCTCCCACTGTCCAAAAACATGCTTCATAGGTTAATTGGTGACTCTAAATTGGCCCTAGGTGTGAATGTGAGAGTGAATGTGTGTGTGATTGAGGCCCTGCGACAGACTGGCGACCTGTCCAGGGTGAACCCCGCCTTCGCCCATCAGCAGCCGGGATAGGCTCCAGTACCCCCGCGACCCCGAAAGGGAAGAAGCGGTCAAGAAAATGGATGGATGGATATAGGTGCTGCTAACAAGCTGCAGGACCTGCTAGAAAGTCAACGTTGCTAGCTTGTGAAACACATTCTCTCAAACTTAAACAGGGAAGGAAAACGAAGGAAACAGCAACTTACGTTTGGTCAATTACTTAAATACTTTAAATGCAGCAACTGGGGTGCACAGAAACTAAACTCAGGATTCTAAGGCACTCAGGTTCTCTCTCTGCTGCCTCCGGCACGTGGCAAACTGAAACTCACTGGATGAGCACACACAAAACCACCGAAGAAGAAAACGCGATGTCGCATCCTGTGACATCATCACAATGGGCTGAGCCTTTGTAACACACTAGCATGAATAAAAACACATTAAGTTAGTTATTATTTTTTCTATAAAGTTATTTATAATAAATGAAATAAAACAAAAACCCCAAAAGAGCAGTTTAGGAGCTGAAAGAGCTGGCTCTTTTTTAGTGAACGGATCCAAAAAGAGCCAGAATTCTCATTATTAACAGACGGTCAAAGCTCTCATCATATGATGTGATGGAATGAGGCCTCGTTTCCATCGCTCACAGGATACGCAGTCGACTAAAGAGAAACACTTCCAGTTAAAAAAGTCCATGCTGTGTCTGGAAGGAGATGAACGGGACATCTCTGTCATTCTGTGGAGCAACAGTTGAAGAATTTTCCACCTTAATTGAGGTAAAATGTTTCAAACCGGAGATACCTCGTGACTTGCGGAGCAAATGTGCCATCCTGCTGTTTTCTGCTGTCCAAGTCTGTCAGAAACCAAACTATCATCTGAAGGAAAATCTGATCATAAATGACCACAAATTCTCCTGAACGCTGTTCAAATTGCAGATTCAGAGGATTTGACTGTCAGACCTTCATCAGGCTGAATCCAGAACATTCCTTCATGTCCAGAATCCAGTCCAGCTGTTTGATCAGTGTTCTGATCCGTTCTGTCTGCAGCAGGATCAGAACCAACGTCTCTGTTCTGAAGGTTTTCTGGACTAAAACTAAACATCTGGATGAGCTCAGAGTTTCCTCCCTGACCTTTGACCCTTCATGTCCAGAATCCGCTCTGCAGAAAACCCATGAAAGGAGCTGAAATCCAAACGTACTGAAGCAGAATTGAAGCAAAAGCAGCAGAAAATGCTGAAAGCCGTTCAGATGTTCTTCACACATGAGAGCCTCTCATTTCATCTGATGAAGATCAAACATTTCCTCCATTCACACATCAAGCTGCACTTCCTGTTCCGCCCTGCAGAGGTCAGTGTTTGAAGAGCCTCCATCTGTTTGCAGACGAGCTCATGGTCTCCACCTGCAGAGGTGGAGCTCCTCACTTTGTTCATTTGTTTGGTTGAAAGATGAAGAAAGAAAGACAAAGGGATTGAAAAAGCTGAAGCCCAGAGGATTGATCCACAAATCCTTTCATCCTTCATGATCCACAACTCCAGACTGGATCAATCTGATCTGATCTGCTCCCTCCCAGCTGAGTCCTAGCATTCCAGAAGTTCTTCTAAAGGCAAACCTCCACATTCTTTTCATCCCAGTTGTTCCATCAACTCACCGCTCTGACAGAAATGCATCTGTTCTTTCTTTGACTTCTTCCTGTGGACTTCTGGAAGCGCTTTGTGTCCCTGAAGTCCAAGCGGCTCCAGTTTCAGAGCGGTTCTGAATGCAGCAGGAAGCAGATTCCTGTGGACTTTGAACATGAAGGACGTGGTCTGATCCTGAAGCCCATCATAAAGTTGATCCATCTGATCTGCTGTCAGCAGATGATTGGTTGATGTGGAATCATTGACTGGATTTATGACTGGATTGTTTTCTTCTGGAAAACATAGACTGATTTGGAGCTTTTTCTCTTCAACAGGATTCCTGAAGCCTCTGTGAAAGTCCCATGTTTGAGAGTCGATCAGGAAAAAGATCTTCAGGATTCCTGATCTGGTTCTGGACTCTTCTG
>NW_023416939.1:4271-4399 GCF_002922805.2 Oryzias melastigma | reverse complement strand
CTGAAGCCTCTGTGAAAGTCCCATGTTTGAGAGTCGATTAGGAAAAAGATCTTCAGGATTCCTGATCTGGTTCTGGACTCTTATGCCTGATGAAGGTCTGACAGACAAACCCTGCAGGAAGAACCAGC
>NW_023416939.1:2893-3921 GCF_002922805.2 Oryzias melastigma | reverse complement strand
AAGCACAGCTGGAAAGACCAGCACAAACACAAAGACATGAACATGGTTCTTACCTGTCGCAGCTCTAAGATCGGGACATCAATGAAATCTCCAAAATGTCAAATGACAGAAGCAAGAGTGCTAATCGATGACGGGGCGGGTCCACTTTGGAGGAAAATCCTGGAACTTGTCAAATATAAACAGATTGAACCAACGTTTCAATCAAATCTACCAATTCTAGATTGTTCTGATCATCCTGGAAGTGTGAGATCCATTCTGGAACTGGTTTTGTTCTGAAGATTGGGCTGAGGGGTTTATGGAGCTCACCACTAGAGGGCGCAGCCATTTTTAGAGTGGTTTCAAATGTTTTAATAAGAAACAGAAGCAAACACAATGTTTGAAGAGCAGTTCAATGTCATCAGTTAAAGTGAGCGTCCATGAGAGCAGGAAGCTTTAGTTTCTGTTTTGGAGAGGCTCAAATCTGTCTGTTTCTTGCTGTTTAGCTAACAAGCTAAGCTAGTTGAAGTGGGGAAGTTTTCTAATGTTAGATTTCAGTCGGTTCCTACAGTTCAGATTGGAAGTTTGTGTTTCTGAACCCCAATGTTAGTGTTTTAGCCTGTCTCCCACCCCCTTGCATTATGTTTGTTAGAGAACTGCGGTTGCTATGGATGCAGAGCGGCGACGGAAGTTAAGCGCTGTGCGCGCTGGGTGATGACGTCAATATATACATAGTGAGTTGCCCTGTTCGCGCCAAGTCCTGGTCTGTACTGGAAGCTGTGAGGATAAAAGGCAGAGAGTTCGCACGTTTCGGGCTGTAATGAATGCTGTGTGCAAGAGGAAATAAAGAGGCTCTCAGCCCTGTTCAAGAACAACGGTGTCCCTTTCATTCTGTTACCACTCGCGGGCCAGCCGGGTCCAGACCGGCAATAATAGCGGCGTCCGACCACGGTCCGAAGCCAGAAGCTGAACGGTAACACCAAGGAAGATCCTCAAGTCCACACTCAAGATTCTATTTCACATTTTAATGTTTTAATTGATGAAATTCAGTT
>NW_023416939.1:0-2231 GCF_002922805.2 Oryzias melastigma | reverse complement strand
TTTTAGCTTGTTCATCTTCATCCTCACTTGGAATCTTCCTCTTGATCAATCTTCCCTGAAATGTTCTTTTTCAAGGATTTTCTACTGATAAATTCATGTATTTGCTGCATGTTTCACTTCTACCATTGCATTATTGTTTTATCTTGAACTAGAAATCACAATTGTGTTCAGAAACTGGATCAATCATTTATTGGGTTTTTGTCTGGTTGCAAACTAACCAACAAAAGAACCAGCCTCCAACTTGCAGAAAAATATTCCTCCTTGACTGTGAATGAATTGAGCGTCCCCGGAGAACAAATCAAACGTACCCCATAGGACACATGTGATGTGTTTGTTTAGGGAAGCGACAGAATTAGCGGTTAGAGGAGAGAAGGATGGAAATCCCATTTTGTAGCCATGATAAGACATTCAAACACAGTCAGGCTAAAATGATGAGATAAAAAAAGAAGTAAAGAAAGAAAAGTCAACACAAACAAGAAGGAAAAACGGCGCGAAAATGGCGCCTCGGCTCGTTTAGAGCGGCTAATAACAAAAATAACATCCCAAACCGAGGAGAATGAATGCAGAACGATTCCTACTTTAGTTAGATCCAGATTAAACAAATGAAAAAACAGTTTGAGCTCAAATATCATGACGAAGAACGGACACGAGGAGGAGCACGTCTTACCTCAGCCACGGCCGCAGTCTGAGCGCGCATGCTCAGTAGTGTCTGCTGCGTCACCGTGATGAGTTCAAGGACCCTCGGACAGACAAACACCCAGGTAGGAATGTTCATAAAACCATTTCCAGTGAATTTGGTGAACTTAAATAAACTGAACAAAACTCCTGTTACACAAACAAAAATCAAATTCTTGAAAGTCTACCCGGCAACAACTGGAGAAAAAGAAATGTTCAGATTTAGAGAGAAAACAGTTCCTACTCCATCCAGACTCTCAGCTCCATTTAGATACTTGATCCACTTTGAAAAGGTTTTTCACAATAAAATACAATAGTTTGATGATCAGAGGTAAAAACTAACAACTAACTTTGAATGTGTTTGTTCTTCTTTAAGGAAAGAGGACAAATAAAGCAGAAACTGTTCTCTCAAACTCCTTCAATCTCCTTTTTGATCATTTCTAAACATGATTCTGAGGATTAGATCCATAGAACCATTTCTGAAACTGAGATCAACAGTGTGAGAACCCATTTCCTCTTGAGGTGGTGATGTGTGCCATTGGTCAACTAAAAAAGAACAAATCTCCAGGGACAGATGGTTGATCTCTGGATTTGATCAATCCTTTCTCCTTTTTAATGGAAGGATTTTTGGAAAGTATGGATAAAAACAGCTTCCTGCAGCTTTAACTCAAGGTTTGACTACTGGGTACTTGTACTGACAGAAGACCAACATGCAAGCTGCTCCCTTAACTTGAATCCAATCTTAAAGAAAAGACAAAAGAAGCTGAATCAGTGGATTTCCAGGGATTGNACAAGACCAACATGCAAGCTGCTCCCTTAACTTGAATCCAATCCTAGAGAAAAGACAAAAGAAGCTGAATCAGTGGATTTCCCAGGGATTGATCAATCAGAGGAAGGATTTAACTCAGTAAAGCAGAGGACATTTCTCTCTGAACATGAGCAGCTTTAGTCTTGCAGATTGATGATAAAATGATTCCATTCTTTGTAGTATTTGTACTAATTCCAATCAGACTATTGTGCATTTGTGTTGGAACTCTCCATGTGCTCAAATATTTTGGTAAAACATTTGTGATTGGATACATAAAAGTGGACGTTTGTTTGAACCTATTTTGTAAAGATGTATTCTTTAGTTTTTCAACAGGTCCAGAAAGCTGAGAAGGTCTTTAGAATAAATCTGATTCTTGTTTTCTCCACAAATGTAAATCCTCAGGTAGAAAACCATGTTTTGTTGCTTTCATGTGTGAATTTCAGTTCTATATTAATGGTCTCATTCATTCAAATAACCACAAAGCTGTGAAGACTCTGTCAATCTGTGACATGGTTCATATTTGATCAGAGATTGTAGTCCTCCCTGGATTAATCATTGTTTTTTCTTCTATACTTTTATTTCTTATTCTGGATTGATTGATCTACTTTCCTTTCTCATCCAAATATTCAATAAAGCTTGTTAAAAATCCTAAATTCTGTGTATAAAATGTCTGCAGCTCTTTAGAAAACCAAGAGAAAAAGTATTTCAGTTTCCATAAAGTCTCAAAGTTTAAACATTTTTTTCTCTA
>NW_023416938.1:122011-137237 GCF_002922805.2 Oryzias melastigma | reverse complement strand
TTTATCAAGCGGTGAACTTCCGTAATCACTTCTTCATACTCAAGAATGGAGCTGTTCAGTAATGTATTTTTTCAGTTTTTGAAAAAAATAGTAGTTAAACTTTACATTTTTGACGAGAAATAAGACACAACAGCCATCTTTGAATATAAATAAAGATTTTGGTCTGAGAAATAAGTCAAAAATAAAAGTCTAACTGCCATTTTTTTAAAAACTATACAGTAAAAGTACACAAGTCTTTGTGAGGTGATAGAGAGTGACCTGTAGAACAAGCATACAGTGTCCAAGGCCTGGAATTATGGATCCATTTATTTTTTTTAATGACTTTATTTAACTTCATTATTGAAAATTCTTAAATATTTCTTCTTAAGAAATGACTTAATAAATAATTGATTATTAGTACAAATATGGTAAATGGCTCATACTTAATACATAAATATGCACTGATAGAATACGTAGTGTTGTTATAGAATTTTATTTCTCTTTTTCATTTTACTCCGAGCAGATCAGACGTTCTAATGCTCCAACAGAAAGCTCTTCCACCGAGTTTCATGCTCTGCCGTAAACCGTGTAATACGGGCGCATGACTTTTTTGTAGCGCGGCTGTCTTGACCGCGGCTGAGCGAACAGCGGCTCACTTGACGGCAGTCCCGATTCTGAGCTGCAGAACTCGAGCACATTTCCCTTGAGATGAGACCTTCAGTCTCTCAGTCATAACAACCAAGAACCGTAACATGACCTTAAACTTGTTCCTAAGCTGTGATGTAGCATTGATTTCTGCTCAAATTCTTGATTTATGATCATTTTCTTTCCAACTCATTATTTTTTATTAAAATCATTTTTTTATGAATACAATCTGCTCAAATTGTAATTTTTTAATTGGAAGATTTAGATTTTTTTCTCCATTAACTAATGAAGATTATTTTTACTTATTACTTTTTCTATTTCTATAATCATTAATACAATCTGCACTAATTGTCTTTTTTAATGAGAATATTTAGATTTTTACTGCATTAGCAAATGAAGATGATTTAATTATTACTTTTTGTATTATCATAATTCATGCACAAAGTGTCTTTTTTTCAATGAGAATATTAGATTATTGTTTATGTAATATGCAGTAATGATTACTGAATAGTTTACAGTCACTATGGTATTAATTTTCTTTACTGATTAATATAAATGATTTGTCGTGGATGCTTTAAAAACTTGATCACATTAATGATATTATTGATCCTTAATAGCCTGATTTTATTAATATTTGATATTAAGTCCTGAACCGGATATTGATAATTCATGTAGAGAAAATGGTCGAGTCGGGGTGGGATTATATAAGTTCACTTCCTCCCACTCCCTTTCAAGTGATCTACTTGTGATTCACTAAGTGATATGTTATGTATGTATTATGTATTATGACCTGAGGGATTTCTTACATTATAAAAAATCCCTGCGTAAAGCGAGAACTCAATATTACTCAACTTTAATAGCAGAAAATCCAAACAATCCAAGATTTCTCTTTAATACTATAGCCAGGCTGACCAGCAGCCACAGCTCGGTTGAACCACATATTCCTGCTACTATCAGCTCTGGAGATTTCCTTCAATTCTTTGATAGTAAAATCTCAAATATTAGACAGAAGCTAAATGTGGTTATTCCCACAATCAGCCCAAAGCAGGCAGAAGTCGTAGAAATAAAGGCATCCATAGAAACGTCTGTAACATTAGACTGCTTTACTGCTGTGGACCAAGCAGAAATAGCATCAGTTATTACATCTTCTAAAACCTCCACTTGTCTCTTAGACCCAATCCCCACTAAACTTTTTAAAGAAATCTTCCCCCTTATTAGTGAATCCATATTAACCATAATAAATACCTCTCTAGAGACTGGTTATGTGCCTCAGTCTTTTAAATATGTGGTTGTTAAACCTCTTTTGAAAAAACCCAGCCTGGATCCTGACATTTTGGCCAACTATAGACCAATATCTAATCTCCCATTCATATCTAAAATCCTAGAAAGAGTTGTAGTAAAGCAGCTGCAGTGCCACCTACAGGACAATAATCACTTTGAAGATTTTCAGTCAGGATTCAGACCTCACCATAGCACTGAAACTGCTCTGGTTAGAGTTACTAATGACTTGCTATTGGCTTCAGAAAAGGGACTAATCTCTATTCTCGCCATAAACCGAGCTTCTGCGATTTGCGTGCTGTTTTGTTTCTGGTGACGAACAGCCTGGTAAGTTAGCAGTCCTCCGGGCTCACACTTCTTTTAAGCCATTAGCCTTTTTAATCATATTCATTTAATGTCTTCCACTGTCAGGGACTTTCTGTGCTCCCAGTAATGTTGGATCAGCTGCTGTTTTTTAAAATCTGAATTTCTGGACGACTTCACCTTCGCTTGTTCTTAACTATGCTGTGTACGTCGAGGATTCTGCTGGGGTGGCTCTCCCTGCAACGTCCGTCGGAGGTGCATGAGGAAGAAATACCAGGGCACTCCCGGACTCTGCCCCCCACTGGAGAACACGAGCGGTTCTCATCTCCAGACTTTTAACTGAATACCCTTTTAGCTTGGTACTTTTAAGGTGGTGATTTTACCATTGAATGAGCACCGTGTTTTGTTTTGTTTTTATTTGGTGAAGTGGAGCTGCATGAGTCGATCAGCTCAGCTCCCACTTCTTCCTAAAGTGTTCTGTTTTTTTTAATTTATATTTCTTTTTGTGTGTGGATTTTAATTATTTGTTTTTCCCCCTTCCCTCAGTGCTGAGGACCCAGTCTTGTGACCAGGTGGAGGTTTCCCTCGTTTGGAGTGTCGTGTCGGTGAAGGGATTCACGTGTGAGTGTGCCATATCACGTGTTTGGGGTGAATTACATTTTAGTTGTTTTGTTTTGGGGGCCTCCACCTTGCGTAGCTAACGGGCCTCAGCTAAACGGATCCTTTCCCTATTCAGTTTGTGTGAATGTTTTATTAAAATTTCTTGTTTTTAATTGATTTTTAGAACTTTTGTAATAAAATTTTATTTTTAACTCTGAGCCACGCCTCCTGCCTTTGTGTGCAATCGATCTACTCATCCTTTTTTCCACTTACCACAATTGGCGTTGTTGGCAGGATTGCACACTTAGACGCAGAGGCGTGTGTATTTTATTTATTTTAATGAACTTGCTCTCGTATGTTGTGGAGACACAGGCCTAACAGTGAAGTCGTATTGTTTTAATAAATCTTTATTTATTTTTTTTATTTTTTAAAAGCAGCAGCTGTTTACACTTGGAAGTGAGGAAGGTGACTCTGGCATAATAACTTGGTGCCTAATAAGCCAGGAGAGTGTTAATTTCTCTTCCTCCTGTGCTCAGTTATTGAAGACGAATTTAAAGAGTTGAAAGACCTGGTTTCACGTTTGCAAGCAGAAAATGAGAGGCTGCGGCTGCAATCAGCTGCAGTTCCCGGCCCAAGTGATGAACCTGCCACTTTGGCTGGGCCTTCAACCAATCCCCCAGTAATAGAAAGACTTTTGTATGTCCCGCGAGACCGAAAATGTCCCATGTTTCGGGGACGAACTGGGATTGGGCTTGCAGAATGGCTTGAGGAGGTGCAGGCTTGCATGAGGGCTCACCATTTAGGCATAGATGACCAGGCGTTTTTCCTGTTTGATCACTTGGAAGGAGAGGCACGCGACGAAATTAAATATCGCCCTAGTTGTGAACGTGAGGACCCAGCGAGGGTCATTGAAGTGCTGCAAGAATTATATGGCTGCACTGACTCGTAAGTTGCATTGCAGGAGGCATTTTTCTCTCGTCGGCAGCTAGAAGAAGAAACGCTGCAAGAGTTCTCCCTGGCTTTAATGGCCCTAATGGCTTCAGTTAAGGGAGCTGCACTGAGCGGTGTACCAAATGCAGAGAGTCTGCTGCACGATCAGTTTGTGGAGCATGTGTTTGACGGTACCCTACGCAGAGAGCTGAAGCAGTTTGTGCGCCGGCAGCCCACCGCTACATTGCTTGAGGTAAGAAGTGAGGCAATCAGGTGGGAGCGGGAAGGTCTGCCAGGAGGGGTACGTAGTCGTAGTTACTCCGTACCTTCAGTTCCAGGGTTCCAGTGTGGTGTTCAGGATAGGTCCCAAGCAGTCCCCCAAACATCAGAACTAACTGAGATAAAAGAAATGTTAAGGCTCCAGCAAGAACAGATCCTGCAGATGTCTCGTGACCTCTCGCTGCTGCAGAACTCCAATCGCAGTAGCCGTCCCACCCGTCGTGGCCCCCTTATTTGTAGACGCTGCCAACAGCCTGGCCATTTTGCCCAGGATTGTGATGGGGTCCAGATAGCTCCGTTAGCTGGCCCGGTCCCGCCTACCCCACGGCATCGCCAGAGCGACAACCCAGCACGGTCGGAAAACTAGTGCCCGCCGAGCTGCAGAGCCACAGCTTGGAGGGGGCAGTTTCTGGCTCCAGGGCTTTTGGCCTCCTGTCCCCATTTGGATGTGTTCATGGGGGGGTTGTTCAGTCCCATGTTTAGTGAATACTATGTCCATGGTATCCACTATTACAGAAAGCTTTTTCAAAGAGCATTTTGAGCCCTGGGGACAAGAGCAGCTTCGCTCTTGTCATTGGCTACAATTGAGGGCAGCTAACGGGTTAGCTATCCCATATCTCGGCTATTTGGAATTAGAAGTGGGACTTTGTGGAAAGTTATTGCCACACTGTGGGGTTCTGGTCGTTAAGGACCCCCCTGGAGGAGGACCTCTGCAGGTCCCCGGTGTCCTGGGGATGAACATTATCCGCCGCTGCTACCAAGAGCTCTTTGCCCAACATGGGGATGCTCTTTTTGGACAACCTGAGGCGTCCACAGCCCCTGGTGTTATTGTGGGTGGGCTGCAGCAGTGCCACAGAGCTGAAGTACAGGCAACCCCCAGTGTTTTTAAAGTAAGGACTCGTGGTCGAAAAGCTTGTTGGATTCCTTGTGGTGTTTTGGCTGTTGTTGCTGCAACCTGTTCAGAGCAATGCTCAGGCTCTGCAATGTTGTTCGAGCCAGGTAGCTCTGAACTTCCTGCAGGCCTCCTAGCACCCCCTTCGCTGGTGAGAGTAGACCGGGGGACCGCCTACATTCCCTTTATTAACGTTGGGTCCACCACTGTGAGGCTCCATCCACGTACCCTAGTGGGCACGCTGGCCCCAGCTGGGGTTGTGAGTTTACCCAAGGAGGTGACTGAGGTACCATCAGGGGCAGCCTTGGTGGCTGCTCAGGCAGCATCTGCCGTGCCCCAGACCCAGCTGGAGTCAATAGATCTCTCTCCACTTTCTACTGAAGAACAGGTGAAAGTCCAGGCCCTCCTAGAAAAATATTCAAATGTCTTTTCAGTTCATGATGGTGACTTGGGCTGCACAAGTTTGATCACTCATGAGATCCCTCTGGTTGATGATGCTCCTGTCCGGCAGAGGTACAGGCGCATTCCTCCGTCGGATTATGAGGCAGCAAAGGAGCATATTAACAACCTGCTTCAATCTCAGGTGATTCGTGAGAGCAGCAGCCCTTTTGCGTCCCCAATTGTACTGATCCGCAAGAAAGACGGTAGTCTCCGCCTTTGTGTAGACTATAGACAGCTGAATAGCAGGACTAGGAAGGATGCTTTTCCACTCCCTCGTATTGAGGAATCTCTGGATTCCCTGTCAGGGGCTCGCTGGTTTTCCACTTTGGATTTGGCCAGTGGTTACCATCAGGTTGCGGTTGCAGAAGCAGACCGTCCTAAGACCGCTTTCTGCACACCGTTCGGTCTTTTTGAGTGGAATCGCATGCCCTTCGGCCTTTGGAACGCCCCCAGCACCTTTCAGCGGCTGATGCAGCGAATGTTTGGTGAGCAACAAGGCCAGTCCTTGCTGTTGTACCTGGACGACATCGTCGTCTTCTCCTCCACGGTCGACCAGCATTTGGAGCGACTAGAGCTGGTGCTCCAGAAGCTACAACAGGAGGGGCTAAAGGTTAAGCTCACCAAATGTGCTTTTTTTCAGCGGCAGGTGCGACACTTGGGGCATGTGATTTCTGACCAAGGGGTCTCAACAGACCCAGGTAAAGTGGTGGCAGTGGCTAACTGGCAGCCCCCTACCACAGTGTTCCAGCTGCGGTCATTCATCGGCTTCGCCAGCTATTACAGGCGTTTTGTGGAGGGGTTTGCCAAGCTTGCCGCACCTCTGCACCGGTTGGTGGCAGAGCTGGAGGGCACCAGAGTCAGGAAAAGATCCGAACGTGGTGTGAGGAATCACTGGACTGAAGAGTGCCAGTGTTGAGTTTTACTTTTGTGTTCTTTGAACTGACATCACTTCCTGTTTGGGAGGAGCAACATTTGTGCAGGTGTTCTCTATCTCAAATAAATTGCCCTCACATGCTCCTGCATGCTTGATGCTGGCCAAATGACAAGTGAGACTCTGTCTGCTCATTCTTCCTCCGTTATGCATTTTCATTGGTGATTTCCAGCCTTTGAACAATGGCAGCGCCAACAGGTTATGGGCCCAGAAAAGAGTTTGGAAGCCGATGGAACCGTTTGTGCATCGACGGAGATGAAAAGAATTATGAGCTATGGGAAACAAAGTTCCTGGCACACCTGCGACTGCTTGACCTGAAGAGTGTCATAGTTGGTGACCCACCTGATGAGGACGATGACGGAGCAGAAGAGGATGCCAAGAAAAATGAAGAAGCTTATGCAGAACTGATTCAGCTATTGGATGACAAGAGTCTGTCTCTGGTGATGAGAGATTCAGCGGATGATGGCAGGAAAGCAATGCAAATTCTAAGAGAACATTATGCTGGTAAAGGAAAACCAAGGGTGATAAGTTTGTACACAGAGTTGACATCTCTACAGAAAAATGTGAATGAGACTGTTACAGATTATATCATCCGGGCAGAGACTGCAATCACAGCCCTGAGAAATGCAGGAGAAACTCTCAGTGATGGCCTGTTGACTGCAATGATTCTGAAGGGCCTGCCTGACACATTCAAGCCATTCTCTGTTTATGTGACCCAAAGTGATGAGAAGTTGACCTTTGCTGAGTTCAAAACCAAGTTGAGAAGCTTTGAAAGCACAGAAAAGTTTGCTGCTGCTGGTGTTATTGATGACAGTGTGATGAAAGTGAGAGGAAGACGAACATGGACCACAAAACTCACATGTTACAACTGCAACCAGAAAGGCCACAAAGCCCAAGAGTGCACCTCCAACCCCAACAATGGCCGTGAACAGAGACAGTGGTGCAGCTTATGCAAGAGTCCCACACACAGAGATGAAAACTGCAGGCGGCGACGGTGAGACAAAGTCAAGAAAGCTATGGATGAAGATCATACTTTCGCATTTAAGGTGGACCAGCTGGACGACGCCCACATGAGTGGTGTGAAGAGGAAAGGCCTCATGGTCGACTCTGGAGCAACAAGGCACATCATCACTGACCTAAGCAAGTTTAAAGACTTCGACACAAGTTTCCAACCACAGAGCCACACTCTGGAGCTGGCTGATGGTGTGAGAGCTTGTGGGATCGCTCAGAAGGGAGGAACTGTGAAAATTCATCTGAGAGACAGCAACGGCCGGCCAGTGTACATCCTGCTGAAGGACGCACTGTACATCCCATCATTTCCACAGGACATCTTCTCAGTCAAAGCTGCAACAGCTCAAGGAGCGACGATTGTCTTCAAAGAAGGTCAGAGCAAACTCATTCACAAGAATGGAACAATCTTTGACATTCACAGTTATGATAGACTGTTTTTCCTGAACACTTTAACAGATGAAGTTGATGAATGTGATGTTTCTTATGATGTTCAAACATGGCATAAAATCCTAGGTCACTGTAATTATGAAGATGTACTGAAGTTAGAAAGTGTTACAGATGGAATGAAAGTTAAAGATAAAACTGAGAAGCCTAACATGACATGTGAAGTGTGCATAAAAGGTAAATTTGCTCAAAGTAGAAACAGAGAGTCTGACGAAAAAGCTACTAAAGCTCTAGAACTTGTGCATGTTGATTTGGCTGGACCTATAGAACCAGCTGCAAAAGATGGATTTAGATATGCATTAGCTTTTACTGATGATTATTCAGGAGCTGTCTTTACCTATTTCCTAAAAGCTAAAAGTGATACTGTTAAAGGAACAGAAAAGTTTTTTGCTGATGTTGCACCATTTGGGAAGATTAAGTGCATCAGATAAGACAATGGAAAATAGTTTACATCAAATGAGTTTGAGTCTCTTCTAAGTAAAAATGTCATTAGACATGAAACTTCAGCACCCCATTCGCCCCATCAAAATGGGACAGCTGAAAGAAACTGGAGAACTTTATTTGAGATGGCGAGATGCATGCTACTGGAGAGTAAATTGCCAAAAGAGCTGTGGACAT
The DNA here is from genome assembly GCF_002922805.2 of Oryzias melastigma. NCBI lineage: Eukaryota > Metazoa > Chordata > Actinopteri > Beloniformes > Adrianichthyidae > Oryzias > Oryzias melastigma. The sequence continues at coordinate 128,886 of NW_023416938.1, read as the reverse complement.
ATGCTGTTCAGACTGCTATGGTCATACGCAATAGATGTTACAACAGGCATACAGGGCAAACTCCATATTACATGTTAACTGGAAAGAAACCCGATCTTTCAAAAATGCAAATATTTGGATCAGACTGTTACGCATACAAGTATGATAAGAAGAAGTTGGATTCACGCTGTGAAAAAGGAATTTTTGTTGGATATGACAAAATAGAATAGAATAGAATAGCAATACTTTATTCATCCCAGGTTGGGAAATTAGGCTGTTGCAGCATCAGGCATATACAGACAACAAAGCAATATTTACAAAAAATAAGGAAAAAATAATATACAATAAAAACAAAAGCAAATTGTGCAAATTGTAATGCGCAGAATATAATAAAGGGAGTGTGCAAATTGAGGCAGTAATGAACAGAGTCATGTGAAAAGTCAGTTTGTGGGTTATCTGTTACAGAGGGATGAGGAGTTATACAGTCTTATTGCATGTGGCAGAAATGATTTCTTGTAGCGGTCCCTGGAACAGCGGAGTTGTCTGAGCCTTTTGGAGAAGGCGCTCTGTTGTTTGTCCGGAACTGGGTGGAGAGGATGGTCTGGGTTATCCATGACGGATAGCAGCTTGTTGAGGGTCCTCCTCTCCACCACAGATTCAAAGGTGTCCTGCTTGCAGCCGATGATGGAGCCAGCCTTCCTTATCAGTTTGTTCAGCCTGTTGATGTCCCCTGCAGTGATGCTGCCCCCCCAGCAGACCACAGAGAAGAACAGGGTGCTGGCTACCACAGACTGGTAGAAGATCTCCAGCATTTTGCTGCACACATTGAAGGACCTCAGCTTCCTTAGGAAATACAGTCTGCTGCAGGTCTTCTTGTAGACAGCCGTGCTGTTGGTCCTCCAGCTCAGCTTGCTGTCGATGGTCACACCCAGGTACTTGTACTCCTCCACTGTCTTAACGTCCTTACCCAGGATGCTAAGGGGCTGCGCTGCAGTACTCTTCTTTCTGAAGTCGATGACCATCTCTCTAGTTTTATCGACATTCAGCAGCAGCTGATTTTCTCCAGACCACTCCACAAATCTGTCCACCAGCCCCCTGTACTCCTCCTCCTCCCGTCCTCCGCTTATACACCCAACAACTGCAGAGTCATCAGAAAACTTCTGTAAGTGGCATGACTAAGTTGTACTGAAAACCAGCGGTGTGCAGGGTGAACAGGAAAGGAGAGAGCACAGTTCCCTGTGGGGCTCACACACCACTCATCACCACATCAGACAGGACACTGCCCAGCCGGACAAACTGAGGCCTGTCTGTCAGGTAATCAGTGATCCAGGAGACAGTGGACCCACCAGCACCCATCAGCCGCAGCTTCTCACCCAGTAATGGAGGCTGAATGGTGTTGAAAGCACTAGAGAAATCAAAGAATGTGATTCTCACCATGCCTCCACCACCATCCAGGTGTGAGTGAGTGAGCTGCAGCAGATAGATGACAGCGTCATCCACCCCCATACGAGGCTGGTAAGCAAACTGCAGCGGGTCCAGAGAAGATCTCACCTGCGGCCTCAGGTGGGCCAGCACCAAAAACAGTCCTGCTTATCTTGTTTTCTATCCTAAAACGGGTAAAGTTGTCAGAAACAGATTGGTCAAATCTGTCACAAAAGAAGTAAATGAAAGTTGTACTCAGACAGAAGATGAGATGTTTGAGCACATTCAGAATAGAAAAACAGTAATAAACCAAAGCCCTGAAGTAGTGACAGAAACAGTTACACTGGAACTAAAAACAGAACCATCTGACACCGAAACTAATGTTGAAAATGAGAGCGGTTCGAGTTCACGATATCCTAAAAGAGAAAGAAGAGCACCTCAGTATTATGGATATGAAGCTAACTGTAAAGAGAATGATCAAAGTCTAACCAGTATTGACTATTGTTACAGAGCCTCATGCGATGTACCACAGACACTGAAGGAGGCCATGAGCTCATCAAACTCAGAGTTGTGGGAAAAGGCTATGAAAGAGGAGATGGATTCTCTAAAAGAGAACAAAACCTTTACGCTAACAACTTTACCTAAAGGTAAACATGCAGTGGGGGGTAGATGGGTATACACAATTAAAGAAAATCCTTCTGAAAACATATATAAAGCCAGATATGTCGCTAAAGATTACAATCAAGTCCAAGGTATTGATTATACAGAAACATTTTCTCCAACTGCTGATATGACATCCGTGCGTTGTCTAATGCAGATTGCTGCCCAAACTGATTTGGAGTTACATCAGATGGATATCAAGACTGCATATTTACATGCACCAATTGATTGTGAAGTGTATATGGAACAACCTGAAGGTTTTGAAGTAAAATCAGAAACTGGTCAAAAGTTAGTTTGCAAGCTCAATAAATCTTTGTACGGTCTGAAACAATCGGGACGAAACTGGAATAAAATGCTTCATGATTTTCTCATTGAAAACAATTTTGTTCAAAATCCGGCAGATTACTGTGTTTATAGCAAACAAACAGAAAATGACAAAGTGATACTGATAATCTGGGTTGATGATCTTCTTATCGGCGCAAGTCAAAGTCAGACACTAAAAACTGTGAAAGACATGTTAGGAAAGAAATTTAAAATTAAAGATCTTGGAAAACTTTCAACTTTTCTTGGGATTGACTTTTCACAGAAAGATGGTAAAATTCGAATGAGCCAGAAAAGGTATATATTAAAGATTCTGGAAAGGTTTGGCATGACATTTTGTAAGCCAAGAGCAACTCCATGTGAAAATAAAATCAAGTTTGACAATCAAGGTGAATCTGTTGACCCAAAGAAGTACAGAGTATTAATTGGGAGTTTAATCTATTTGATGTCTTGTACTAGACCAGATCTTAGCTTCATTGTCAGTAAACTGTCTCAGTACTTGAATGATCCAAAGCAGCAACACTGGGTAGCTGCAAAGCATGTGTTGAGATATTTAAAGGGCACTGTAAACCAGGAAATGTGTTTCAAGAAAAATGATGTTGTACTTAAGCTTGTTGCATACAGCGATGCAGATTGGGCAGAAGATCAGAATGACAGGTGAAGTATGACTGGTTATTGTTTTAGTTTGTCTGAAACTGGACCTCTTATTTCCTGGAAGTCAAAAAAACAACCAACAGTTGCTTTATCAACTTGTGAGGCAGAATACATGGCTTTGACAGCCACTACACAGGAAAGCCTGTATCTGAAGAACTTACTGACAGGAATGGACACTGGATCTAATTACTTGCCAGTAACTATTTTTGAGGACAATCAAGGTGCAATTGCTCTTGCTAAAAATCCAATTTCACGGCAAAGATGCAAACACATTGACATTAGATACCACTTTGTAAGATCTGCGTTGTGTGATGGAAAAATAACTATATGTTATTGTCCTACAGTTGACATGGTGGCAGATATTTTCACCAAGCCGGTAACTAAGGTCAAAATAAATAGATTTCTGCATTATATTTGTGGAGTGTAAGTGATCATGGACACATTGAGCTGAATGAACGTTTGTCATTATTTGTATTGTCAGTGCAAGACCAAGTGGGGGTGTTGAGTTTTACTTTTGTGTTCTTTGAACTGACATCACTTCCTGTTTGGGAGGAGCAACATTTGTGCAGGTGTTCTCTATCTCAAATAAATTGCCCTCACATGCTCCTGCATGCTTGATGCTGGCCAAATGACAAGTGAGACTCTGTCTGCTCATTCTTCCTCCGTTATGCATTTTCATTGGTGATTTCCAGCCTTTGAACAATGGCAGCGCCAACAGCCAGCACAGCTTTGAGGTGTTAAAGGCTAAGCTGACTACGGCACCTGTTTTAGCATATGCTGACTTTTCTCGCCCTTTCATTTTAGAGGTTGATGCCAGGAATGGGGGCCTCGGAGCAGTCCTTTCACAGGAGCACGAGGGAAAGGGGCGCCCCATAGCCTACGCCAGTCGAGGCTTGCGGCCCACTGAGAGAAACCCCATCAACTACAGCTCCATGAGGCTGGAGATTTTGGCACTGAAATGGGCGGTAGCTGAGAAATTCAGGGAATACCTGCTGGGGCAGAAATGTGTTGTTTACACGGACAATAACCCCCTCAGCTATCTGTCCGCAGCCAAGCTTGGTGCCATGGAACAACGGTGGGCGGCCCAATTGGTCGCTTTGACCTCGAGATAAGGTACCGCTCCGGGCGCAGTAACAAAAATGCAGATGCTTTGTCACGGCAGGAGTTTCAAGACACACAGGCCTGGAAGGACAGGCTTCCAGGTAGCTCCTTGCCCCTGCCACTGCGGCAAACGCAGCAGGCAGATGCTGTCGGTGCTACCCAAGCCACAATGGCCGTCCTGCCCCATCACAGCTCCTCTGACATTGCTTCGCTCCAAAGGGCAGACCCTGTTCTTCAGGAATTCCTGCCTTTTTGGGAACGGCAGACTCGTCCCAATCCCGAGGAGCGTAAGTGGTTGTCCCCACTCACACTTGCACTGCTTCGGCAGTGGAACCGGTTAGTCGCGCAAGGTGGGACCCTGTATAGGCGAGTTTTTCGTGATGATGGGGGGGAGGCAGTGCTGCAGCTCCTGCTTCCTGGTTCATTGAAAGAAGACGTGTTGACAGCCGTCCATCAGCAGCATGGCCATCAGGGGGTAGACAGGACCCTTGACCTGCTGCGTCAACGCTGCTACTGGCCTGGTATGTCATCCCAGGTGGCAGACTGGTGCAGTCAGTGTGAGTGGTGCCAGGTAGCAAAGGCCACTCGTCCTCCAGCCCGCACCCCCATGGGCCATCTGCTGGCTTCCAGGCCAAACGAGCTTGTGGCCATGGACTTTTCCATGCTGGAGCCCACTGCTAGTGGCATTGAGAACGTTCTGGTCATGACTGACGTATTTAGTAAGTACACCATGGCAGTTGCCACTCGTGATCAGCGTGCTGCAACAGTGGCCCAGGTCCTGATCACTGAATGGTTCTCCAAATTTAGTGTCCCAGCTAGAATACACTCTGATCAGGGGCGGAGCTTTGAAAGCGCCCTCATTTACCAACTCTGTGACCTCTATGGAGTGGAGAAGTCTCGCACCACACCTTACCATCCAGCAGGTAACGGGCAGTGTGAGCGGTTTAATAGAACCCTGCACGATCTGCTCCGGACCTTACCAGCCTCTCGGAAGCGAGACTGGAACGCTTGCCTGCCACAGCTCCTGTATTCCTACAACACGACTCCCCACCAGTCAACGGGTGAGTCGCCCTTCTACTTGATGTTTGGACACTAGCCAAGGCTTCCAGTTGACTTCCTGTTGGGTCGAGTCCAGGAGCCAACAAGGGGCACTGTGCATGAGTGGATTCGTGAACATCAAGCCCGGCTACAACTGGCTTTTGAAGGTGCCAGGGAGAGGCTTCGAGCGACTGCAGATCGCAGGAAAAGAGGCCACGATGAAGGGGTGAGGGACCCTCCTCTAGCGGAAGGGCAGCTGGTGTTGGTGCGAGACCTTGGGTTGCGTGGACGACAGAAAATTAGGGATTTATGGGATCACAGGGTGCATACCGTGCTAAAGGCACCTGGAGAGGGGGCCTCAGTGTACACCATTGCCCCGCAGGATGATCCCTGTAAATCCCGGTCCATCGGTCCCTACTTAAGGCAGTGGTACGGAGAGAACAAGCCGAGGAGGCGGTAGTTCAGCCTCCATGCCTCTCTCCCACGAGGTCCCCTCAGTCACGACAGGACCCGCTAGAGAACGGGGACGGGTTTGTGGTGCAAGAGGAGCATTCAAATGAGCCCGAGCAGGAAACTAGGCCTGACTTGCGTGTTGTGCAAGCCTCTCCTGAGACTGCAGTACCTTCTACCTCCAGGGCCACCATACCAGTTGACCCGAGTACAAGTAGCGCCCCAGTGCGCCGGACGGCAAGGGCCACCGCTGGACATCATTCAAATGTTCACAGGCTCCCTAGAGCAGCAGAGGAAGGGCAAAGCTACTCGTCAGTACATGCAACCCCTGCTGTCATGTTTAGGCCTTGGTTGTAGCCAGCCCGGCATACCGTCATCGGGGCGACGATGCATTTTGTGGGGGTGATTGTAGCAGGATAGATTGCTGCAGGTGTGTCTGGGAGGGTAATTGCAGCCCCTGGCCTCTAGGGACACTATAAAAAGATGAAGCGGCCCATTTGCCGTCATGGGCATCTTCTGGTCTCTGGGACCGCCCACTTCCTGGTGCGCACTTCTGCTTAGCCTCACAGCTCCGGAAAACACCACAGCCCAATCTCGCCATAAATCGAGCTTCTGTGATCTGCGTGCTGTTTTGCTTAGGAAGAAGTGGGAGCTCAGCTCCCACTTCTTCCTAAAGTGTTCTGTATTTTTTAATTTATATTTCTTTTTGTGTGTGGATTTTAATTATTTGTTTTTCCCCCTTCCCTCAGTGCTGAGGACCCAGTCTCTTGCCCAGGTGGAGGTTTCCCTCGTATGGAGTGTCGTGTCCTGGTGAAGGGATTCACGTGTGAGTGTGCCATATCACGTGCTTGGGGTAAATTACATTTTAGTTGTTTTGTTTTGGGGGCCTCCACCTTGCGTAGCTAACGGGTCTCAGCTAAACAGATCCTTTCCCTATTCAGTTTGTGTGAATGTTTTATTGAAATTTCTTGTTTTTAATTGATTTTTAGAACTTTTGTAATAAAATTTTATTTTTAACTCTGAGCCACGCCTCCTGCCTTTGTGTACAATCGATCTACTCATCCTTTTTTCCACTTACCACACATGCATCAGAGACATTAAGACCTGGATGACAATTACTTACCTCCTCCTAAACCCAGATAAAACTGAGGTCATGATACTGGATCCTAAACACCTGAGAGATGCTCTCTCAGATCAGATAGTCTCCCTGGATGGTGTAAATGTTGCCTCCAATTCTTCAGTCAGAAACT
>NW_023416938.1:100263-121129 GCF_002922805.2 Oryzias melastigma | reverse complement strand
TTAGTTTTTAACTATTGTTCATATTTTGAAGCCCAATGAGGCAAATTCTTTTGTGATTTTGGGCTATATAAATAAAATTGAATTGAAAATTGAATTGAATTGATTGCTTGAAATAAACCATTTCATTCAAGACGATTGAGATCCTTGCTGTCATATTTGAATGTTTATCAGAGTCTGGAAGTCTGAATCTGTGAATATTTTTCTAACTTTACTGAACTAAATTACGGAGCGCGTTTGTGTTATGTTGTCACAGACGAGAGTGGAGAAGTGCAGCACTAAAGTTGTTGGTTCGTTTCTAAAACCTCCATTTGACCAATAATATGTTGGGCTGCAAGTTACATAACCATCAAAATGATTCCTGTTAAATCAAGATTAAAAAAGTATCCTAGCCATGCGGGAAATGAGCTCACCTGCATGGAGCACAGCTGTCCGGACTCCTCGTCTGTCTTCCCTCCAGATTATTTTCAGACAATGGGTGTAGTGGGCTTTCCTACTTTTGAGAAGATTAGTAGTGAGTAATGTCCAAATATCTGTGGGAACATTTATCTCAGAAATATGGCACATAAACCCCAATAATGGCTCGTCTCCCGCCAGCTTTTGCCCACATATCTGTGGTCTTCTTTCTGTGGCCTTTTTTGAAGCGCCCCGTACTTCATTTGTCAATCGTTACTGAAGATTCTTTTCCACATGCTGCAACCGCTGGTCTCCTAGCTGTCCTGAGTCTCAGCCAATCACATCCATCAAGTGTCTGTTGTTTTGATTGCTCTATAATTGTGTTGTCCTTGAAATTACTAATAAAGAAATTAAAAAAATAATCTGTTAATCTGTTAATCTCAGGCCCACCCTTCTGATGCTTAGAAGCAACATCACCTGCGTTTGTAGTTTCAGAATAAAAGCTCTGCGGTGCTCTAGTAAAAGATATCTAATTCATGATCAAGTGGGACTGATGGAATGACATTAAAATGTATTTAAATATGTATGTATATAACGTATTATCAATATATTTCTTCAACATTTATGATGGTTGCTACTTCCATCTTATAAATATGGGCCCACATTTATCAAACTTTTCAAGTGCTTTTTAAGTGCTAACATTTATAGAATAGAATAGAAATACTTTATTCATCCCAAGATAGGAAGTTAGGCTGTTGCAGCGTTAGACATTTACAGAAGATATTAAGATATATAAAGATAAGCAATATTTACAAGAGATAAGAAGGAGTTATATGATAAAAACAAATAGTTTGTTACCATGGAAACAGTGAGTTTAAGTGTTCTGAAACCACAAACTGAGTTTAAATCTGGTTTCTAGGAAAGAACTCTGATCTACTGTCTCAGAATCAGAACTTTGTTCAACAATAATGTCTACAGATGTGAGAATGTTCCTCAGTAACAGGTTGTGTTTGAACGGCTGCAGATTCTGCAGATTCTTCACAAACATCAACTGAAGCCCAAATCAGAGCTGATCAGACTGCATGGAGCCAAAGAAAGACTTTTTCTGACTGAAAAGAGGAGAAAAGAAGAAGTCATCCACATGAAGCTTCAAGTCAGGGGAGAAAACTACCTGCTGAACAAAAGTACTCGAGTACTGAAGAAGAGTTTGAAGGTCTGATTTATTGCTTAGAATAAAATGATCAAAATCCTAAAAATAAATAATTAAGATAAAGAAGAGGAAGACCACTCCTTATGCCTTGTGTCTTTTTATCAACTTTATTGATAGGATATCTTTTCTTTAAACCTAACAAGCTTTAACAGGATGAGGGGAAGGCTAAAGATTAAAGTCTGTTTGTGAGTCAAAGATAGAATGAAGACAAAATCAATCTCAAACACAGTGTTGATTCAAAAGAGCATTTATTAGTTTCAAACAGGCTGCAGGAATTTGACAGACAGCTTTCAGTTTGAACCTTTAGACACTAAGATGCAGTTCTGGAAACAGCCAGCAGGTGTCTCCCTTCTCCCTCCTGCTTCAATGCAGTTAGTGTTGTTGCAGCAGCTGCATCAAAGTGATTCTCTGTCATTCCTCACTAACATCCACTCTGTTCATTCATGTCCTCTGGAGAAAACAGGCTTTATGCTCAGAAAGTTTCTACTTGTTTCAGACTTTCTAGAAAATGATCAGATTCTACTGGATTTAGATGAAACTTCTTTAAAAACTGCAGCTAAAAATGCTGTCAACATGAAAAAGAACAGAGTTTTACCCAGAAAACACCAAATAAAAAGGAAGTTCAATCATAAAACTGTAGAAAACATCAAACTAAAACTCTGAGTCTTTCAAACTGCATGAGTCAATATTTTATCATCAACAGAACAGAGATGATATAAAAATGATTCGACTGAGAGACTTTTGTTAGTTCTGGTGGGATTTCTGCTTCAGGACTGCGGTTAACAGGAGTGCGGTTCCCACGGTTACCATGGTTACAATAGAACAACATCCTGTAAAATAATGAACAAAATACAAAACCCAGCAGCCTTTAATCAGAGGAACTCAGTCCACTTTGTGGTTCTGAAAGGTCTGATAAAGATGAAAAAGAAGAACCAAAAATGCTCCCAGATGGAGAATCCTGAGGCCAGAACTGCTGGAATCTGATGAATCACCAACACAGATCATTCAGAGAAACAGTTTCAGGACACATGAGGAGAAAACTACAGCAAGAGTGTGTGGACAAAGTTAAGAGAAGCTCCAAATACGAGAGAGAAGAGAAGCAGAAGACTTCCCAACACTCCAAGTTAGAATGAGAAGATGAAGTGCAGTTCTCCATCAGTCCACCGGGGGAGCTGCAGCATAGTAATTGTTCACTTGATGCTGAGAGAGACAGTGGAGCTGATCTCAGATCAGTTCATGCTGCAGCTCTGACACTCATCTCCACTTCATCTGATTCCTCCATCACTCTGCTCTCCACCTCCAGGAACAACATCTCTGCAGACCAGATGATGATGATGATGATTCTCTCTGGTTGATCATTTGAAAAGGAAAATAGCTTCTCCCTCCCATCTGTGAAAAGAATAATTTAAAGTTAAAACACAGAGATGAAGTTTTGTCTCTATCTGATGGCGGTGTGTCAGTCAGTGATGCAGCACAGCAGCAGAAAGAGCAGCAGGAGCTTCAGTTCTGTTCAGAGCAGCAGTTTCCTGTCATCTTAACCTGTTGGAGCTTCTGCTGCTCTGATTGGCTGACTGTTGTCCTGAAGCCTGTCATCATTCTCCTCAGAGCTTCACTGAGAAGCTGCAGCTTCACAGGAAACTCTGCATCTTTGGTCTCAGACTAACTTTAGGACCAAACATCTGGAAGCAGCTGGACTGACTCCAACCCTCTACTGACCTCAGAGTCAGCAGTTTGAAGTTTGGACTCTTCACCAGATCCCGGAGCTGCTGAACATCTGAAGACTGAAGGTCATTGTATCTCAGGTCCAGTTCTGTCAGGTGGGATGGGTTGAACTTGAGAGTTGATCCCAGAGCAGCACAGCTGGTCTTTGACAAACTGCAGTTGATCAACCTGAATCCAGATGGGAGAGTTTCATTTAAAGACAAAGTTCATGTTTTTCATCCTTCAGTTCTTTTAAAGGCTTCAGAGCTGAAGAAGATCAGAAAGTTTGGAAAAAGTCCAAAGATGTGAATCAACAGCAGCAGATCAGAAGAGTCCAGCAGAAGCAGAGAAGAAGAACATTCAGGAACATTCAGGACAACATGCAGCTGCTTCAGTAAAGAAGTCCATCCATCCATCCATTTTCTGGACCGCTTCTTCCCTTTCGGGGTCGCGGGGTGCCGGAGCCTATCCCGGCTACTGATGGGCGAAGGCGGGGTACACCCTGGACAGGTCGCCAGTCTGTTGCAGGGCCTCAATCACACACCCATTCACTCTCACATTCACTCCTAGGGACAATTTAGAGTCACCAAGTAACCTATGAAGCATGTTTTTGGATGGTGGGAGGAAGCCGGAGTCCCCGGTGAAAACCCACGCATGCACGGGGAGAACATGCAAACTCCACACAGAAAGGTCCCAGCCGGGATTCGAACCGGGGCCTTCTCGCTGTGAGGCAAGAGCGCTAACCACTGCGCCACCGTGCAGCCCCTAAAGTAGTCCAGATGTGTGAAAGTCAAACATCTAAACCAACTGATGTTTCTGCACAATCAGCAGAAAAAGTCCACTTCCTCTTTCTGCTCAGCTCTGCTCCAAACAGCAATGAATCATGGGAGAATTTCACCTCCATCTTTAAGTGCTTTGTAGATGTAGATGTTTTATTCTTCAATGTCACGTTAAACGTGCATTTCTCCATCATCCAAACTGAAGCTTCTCTCATTTTTGTTTGTGTTCTGTAGTGTGATGCTGTAGAGCTTCTTTTTATTTTTTTATGGTCTTTCTGTCAGGAAGTGTTGCGGACCAAACACGACAGACCCAGGAGTAGAAGAAAGTCAGATATTTATTTGGGAGACTTGAGCTTGAGGGGTGTAGTAATGCCGCCGGGCGTGGCCTAGGGGAGCCATGACACGTTCAACCAGCAGTGGACATCCAGTGTATCGCTACATAACGATTGGTTCTGATGCTCTTTATTTACATCATTTCATCAAAGAATTCATAGTTAAAAAATGTAATTTTTTATTAGAAATATGATAAAGTAAAATTTTAGAAGCACAATTTTTAAGGCTCAGAAATATAAATTCAAGACTTTCTAAGTTTTTTAAGGTATTATTTCCACATTCATGAATTCAATGTTTCTTAGACTTTTTAAGACCCTGTGAGAACCCTGCAGAAATCCCATCTCTGATGTTGACCAACCACGTGCAGCTCAAAGAGAAAATAAATCAATAAAAAGAGCTGGAGCCGTTTCAACTGTGATCGCAGCAAGTTGGTGACACAGATGTCATTACAATGCTTAAGACGTGTTCCACACATTTCCAACACTCCATTCTGGCCAAACAGCATCTGTCAAACTTTTAGAGGGAACTTGGCCTACCAGGTTACAACCTAATCCAGGCTGTTCCAACGAGGTGGAACTCAGTGCTCCACATGCTGCAGAGATTGCTTTAACAGAAACGTGCACTTAAACTCTACTCTGGTTCATATGGAGGATTCAGAAGCTCCACACATCCTCCAACAGTGGGATATTGTGTCTAATATCAGTGAAACTCTGCTCCCAATGGAAGAAGTGACATTTCAGGTCACAGTAACTCATCAATATCCTGCATCATTCCATGCCTGACTGTGCTGAAGACACTACCACAAAACAATGGGTTGGAGAAGCTCCATAAAAGACACGGGAACACTCAGACAATCCATGAGGGACAGCCTGGCTAAGCATGTCTCAACATGAGAAGACATAAAGCCTGTGGTGCTGGCCTGCCTCCTACATCCTCATTAGAAGACTCATGCATTTTCATTTGATAACTCTGAGAAAGACCAAAGTCTGGTTGAAAGAGGAAGAGGATGCTGTCACTCAAGAGGAACGAGCTGTCCCAGAAGAAGTCTCTATGGAGGAACAGGGTGCTGCATCTGGGACAAACAAGGATGACGGAAACACCATTGACAGTATCTGAGAACTGGACCGAGTCAGTATGATGTCATCCATAGAAAATGACTGGCTTCTGGCTCCAACCAAAATGAAGTCAAATGAATCCCCATTTATTTTCATGGTCCACATGTTTGGTCATTTTTGTTGTGAATTGTCCTTCAGTCACACCAGCTTCAGGTTTGTCATGATTCACAGTCGTCTTCATTTCAGTGAATTACCTTCAGTGTATTTCAGTGTCTGCTTTTCACTTCTTCCTTATCAGATCATCTGATCTGTTTTGACACTCCTTTCTTGATCCATTTTTTGTTCATGTTTCAGTTTATTTATTAAATGTTTGAAGGTTCTGCCTCCAAGCCCGGTCTCCTTCACTTTGGGTCCTCCACCACCTATTCCAGACAGGTGGAGTCAGAATGAAGGGCGCTTCGAGACACTTGAAAAATGCAAGGAAGTTTCTATGTTCACCATCCCATCAGTTCCTAGTGAGGTCATCATCAGTGACGTCTCTGCAGTCGATGAGACCAGGAGAAGCTGTTTCCATGGAGACCATGCAGGACAACTTGGTTTTTGCATCACAACTTTGTCTCTTCACTAAAGATTTACCGATTTAACAGTTTTTTCAATGTGTATCTCTTTAGTTTTTCACAATAAAACTTCAGGGAAATACATTGTTTTACATTATTATTTTAACAAATAAGAAATCTTACTGACACCGTGTCAAGGAACAGCTTGTATTTTTTTGTTATAACAAAGATAAGTCATTTAATATGCTGTGTATTTATATAAAACTGCTTTATATGAAACATTTTAGTGAACTGTTTATTTACCTTTTTAAAAAATCTTATGAAAGATGAATCTCTAAATGCTCAGGAACAATTTCATTCTTTTTTTATTTGTTTGTTTTTTAAATAAAGTTAATTGTTGAAGTTTGAGTTATAAATTAGGATTCCAGTATTTTCACTTTTACAGCAAATGAATATCGTCATTATTGACCTTCTTGATCACAAATAATCATATCTAATATTCTAACAGTGGCGGGCCGTCAGGGCCTGCAAGGCCTTCTCTGCTGGCCTAAAAATATCTGAATCACAGACTATTCTATTTTGTCCATGAATACGTATTCAATCATTCCAAATGGTCTGTCCGCTTCCTTTCATTTCTAGCCCCCTGGTTGTGCTGCTTCCAGACATATTTAATATTTAAGCATTTAATCAATCACATTTCAGCACTATTTGCTGCTAGGGTCAAAGAAATCTGCCTGGAGGCCTTCACAATCAGTTCTGTGGGCCCTGGAGCATAAAATAAATGTAGATCAAACTGTTGTTTCAACCAATCAGATTTGGAGTAGGCGACACCAAGGCCCTCTAGCAGGCGCACGGAAACGTCAGCATTTTCACACGATTGGATAGTCAGAGAGTGTACTAGCCAGAGCTAGCAAACTGCATCTGTAGCGACTCAGCGAGCTGCACAAGCAAATATATCGATTTAATAGCTGTTTTGTCAACCCACAATGGCTGAAGGAGGAGAAGAAATGGATTTGGTTGCAGACTTACTGTCAAAGCCATTTTCAAGACGGACGTTTCAAGAAAAGCTGGACATTGTTAAGCAAGGGTGGACAATTCCGAAGCTATCAAGCTTGTCAAAACCAGGAAAAGGATTTGTCCACCACTTTCAGTCCACTAACTACGAGCGGTACTCTTGGCTCACAGACTCCGAGGAACGCTGTAAATTGTATTGCTGGGGGTGCTTGTTATTTCCCTCTGATCTGCATGTTGTTTGGAGCCACACTGGATTTGCGAATTTGTCTTGCCTTACCAAGGCAGCAACAAGGCATCAAAGCACCACCGGACACTTACAAGCAACGGTTCTCTCCAAAACCTTTGGGGAAACCAGAGTGGATCTACAGCTGAACGAGCAAGTGCTCAGGGAAACGGAGCTCCATAACAAAAAGGTGAAGAAAAACAGGGAAATCTTGAAAAAACTGATAGACTGTGTCATTTTTTTTTGGGCAAGCATTTCTGGGGCACGATGAAAGCGCTGGATCCACAAACAGAGGAAACTACGTGGAGTTTCTTTCTCTAACTGCTGAGAGCGACACGGATTTACATTACCACCTTTCCACTAAGTGTTTAGTGCAGGGGTCTCAAACTCAATTGAGCCAGGGGCTCTGGAGGCGGAGTCTGGGTGAGGCTGGGCCACATCAGCATTTTCACAAGAAAAGCATCAATAAAACATTCCAATGTTCTCAAATATCTTTGTTTTTAAAACAAAATAATGAAAAAAAATAATGAACGATGTGTATAGATCTTTGTGTGTTGATTTATATATATAAAGGGTAGTTAATGTCCGTTTCTGAAATAGTTAATATTGAAGATTAAACTTAAGATATATTGCTAGGGGGCAGGATTTAAAAAGTTTTTTTTTTAACTTCTTCCTACTCCGTTTCGAACTACATAATAGAGGTGTAATGTTTTTATTTATAATTTATATAGAATTTTCTGTTGTTTTCTTGTTTTTTTTACCATGTACTATGTATGTGTTGTTCAAAATAAAAAGGACTAACTAACTAATATAATAAATAAATACATTAAAAATGAATAAAAAAACAAATTAGTAATAAATAAATAAAATAATAATAATGACCATACAACAGATACAGACGACTGAAGAAACCACATATTGACTGACTAACTAGATAAAACTAATTATTTTTATTCAGTTTCAAATGTCTGTATTAACAGTTCTTCCTCCAGAGAGAGAGAGAAGCCCGGGTACCGAGAAAATCTTTTAAGGATTTAATTTTTTGTAGATTTTTGTAGAACTCCTCACAATAAATAAATCTGATCAATTTGTCTACCATTCACTGGAGGTGTGGGGTGCTCGCGCGCGCCGGCTGCATTAGCGCGCATTTGAAGGCTGCTCTTATGGCGATTATTGACCCCTTTCGCTTGCCATATGATCTCCATGGGGGTTCTATGCAAATGTGCGTATCAGAATATCGGACTTCTACTCACGTTTATATGGACTGGAATGCACGCCGACACAGCCAGGGTGTGAACCTTAAAATTCATAGACACGCGTGAGCCAAGCTCAGGATCACATGGTTGACAGGCGGGAGCAGCGGATCCCCGCGCGGTGAAAGAGGGCGGGCTACAGGTTTGCGGCTCGGAGCTTGGGGAGCTCTGATTCAATAGGAACAGACAGCACCTCAGAAAACGTATTCCTCGACATCATATGTGTGTTCATTTTGAGAGAGACATCCACAGAAGGTGGCTCCTCCTACACACGGCGCGGCGACAGAAACACATTTTTTGACAAGTCGCGAGCAGCGAATGCCCCGGCACGCAAATTTATCACACGAATCGCGCTCGGTGCCTCATGGCTCCTCCTCCGCCCAGCTGATTGGAGGAAGGAATGAATGATAGACAGAGGCACTGGACAGCCTGCCGATGTCCCGCCTCCAGAGCCATATACCTCACCGTGATTGGTTCGTTCAGCTCGGCACACAAAAACTGTCATTCATATCAGTCTTGCGGGCCACATGAACAGTAATCTTTCATATGAAGACACGGGTCGCAAATGATCATCCCAGGGGCCGCGAGTTGGAGACCCCTGGTTTATTGGGACGTCGGGCAAAAAACAAAACGCCCTGATCAGGGCTGTTGCTGAAGTGATGGAGGAGATCAGAAGGGAAGTTAATAAAGCTCTGTTTGTGTCTGTTGTGGTGGATGAGACGACAGACGCGAGTAACGCAGCGCAGCTTGCACTAGTTCTGCGTTATGTAACGGACACAGGTGTCAAGGAGCGGTTTGTCAGATTTGAAGATGTTACTAGTGGGAAGACATTGCATGTCTCATTATCCGGTTTTTGTTGGAAAAAGAATGTCTGGCTAAAGTTGTGGCACAGTGTTTTGACGGCGCAGCGGTCATGTCTTCTGGATTAAATGGGGTGTAGGCTAAAGTTAAGGAGAGAGCACCTTTGGCTTTATTCATACACTGCTATGCACATCGGCTAAATTTAGTATTGACTCAGGGGGCCTCGAAGCTTAAAGAATCCAAGATCTTTTTCGCCCACCTCAATGGCCTTGTTGCATTTTTTTCAAGATCCCCTCGACGCACGCAACTACTAGATGAAATCTGCAGCGACGTCTCCCTCGCGTGGCACCAACACGGTGGCAGTACACATCCAGAGTGGTCAATTTTTTTTATAACCATAAAATAGTTATTGAGGGTTGGGTTGATTCAGATGGAGCACTACTGAAGGCCTAGGTGTGAAATGCACGGCCCGCCTCTGTATTCTAACAATGGTCTCTGCCGCTGACATTAGAAATGAAGAAGATGTAAAGAAACATTAAAACATGAGATCTTCTGTCACAGTGAATGGACTAAAGCTCAGAAGAAGAAAACAGCTTTTAGCATGAAGATGGTCAGCATGCAGCAGGAGAACATCAGCCTCATGTCTGCAGTTTAGTGTCAACAGAACTTTGTCATCATATTGATCTGAACAAAACTGAAACATGGAATCTGACCCCAAAATCTGCAGTTTGCAGTCTGGACTCTCCAGAAAACCACACAGATGAAGAAATCCTGAATCCTGGATTTTGTTGTCACTCAGGTCCAGTTGTTTCAGTCTGGACGGATTGTTCTTCAGAACCAAACCCAGAAATTCACAGCTGATCTTTGACAAACTGCAGTCCTCCAACCTGCAATCAGACAGAAAAGTGTGTTCAGGAGCAGTGATGACAGCTGGAGTTCCAGCAAGTAAACAGAGTTTGATCAGATTTACAAGATCATTATTGAAACAGATCAGTTTCAGATCAATCATCATCACACAATCAACTCAACTGATGAGGAAAATATCAAACAATCATCAGTTTTTCAAACAGCTGTAGAGCTTTTCTAGATTCTCTTTTTCATCAGTTTGTCAGTAAAAAGTTATTCTCTAAACCTGAACTGATCTCTTCCATAAAGACTGACTGAAGATTGAAACTTTGCTGACTCAGCAGAGAGAGTAATGTGTAATGACACACTGAAAGAACAATATAAACCTTGAGAGGAGCGAGAGATGCTGTAGTATCGCGAGACTGACAGAAGTGTGTGGTGAGTTAACCCGGCGGCGCGTGAGTAGCTAAACAAACATTTCCAGCTTTTTCATTATACTGCCATATAAACATTCTGAAAATAAACATATTTGGAAAAGATTCATACGTTTCTGACAGCCTGAAGGAGTTGGAGAAGTACATCGACGACTGCTTTGATACCGTAGTCATGATGAAGGGCTCCACCACCACCACAACACCTTCCACCAAGAGGAACCGTCCCGAAGATTCTCCCGGGGCCGTCTCCTCTCCAGGCAGCGGAATCAGCGACGTGTTAGATTCCATAGATAAGAAGCTCTCCAGCCTTGATGCCCGCCTCAACCTGCTGGAGATCCTCCACAAAGAGTTCCAGGGCCTGCGGGAGTCTCTGGAGTTCAGCCAGCAGCAGGTGCAGGAATTAGCCGCGGAGAACCAGAGCCTCAGGGAGTCCGTGAAGGTGCTAACCTCCGACACCACCCGGCTCTCTGAGGAGAACCGAGCCATGAAGGAAACCCTCCTGGATCTTCAGGCGCGGAGCATGAGGGACAACCTGATCATTTCGGGGATTCCGGAGGAGGCGGGGGAAGACCCGGAGGCCACGGTGAAGACCTTCATGGAGACCCAGCTGAAGATCCCGAAGGAGGAGGTACAGAAGATCACCTTCGACAGAGTCCACCGGCTCGAAGGGAAGAAGTCCGGCAGCCAGCGCCCAATTGTAGTGAAGTTTCAGTTTTATAAACAGAAACTTTCTATTAAAAGTCGAGGACGAGAGCTGAAGGTAACACACTCCAGCGTTAACAACCAGTATCCCGTGGAGATTTTGTGCCGCAGGAAGCTGCTTTTTCCCCTGAGAAGACAACACCTGACCGCCGGGTCCCGCGCGGTGGTCGCCGTGGACAAGCTCTTCGTGGACGGTCAGCTCTTCCGGGACCCCGAGATCACCCCGTGGCTGTACTGAAGACCCTCCCGCGCTGCTGCGTCTGAGCTGCGCTGAATCACCTGCTAAGCTTATTTAAATGAATGGAAACAGATCAACCACCGCCCCACACCTCCTCTCAGGAAAGACGTTTGTTTCTCTCCCCTCTTCATGTTTCTGTGGTTTTTGTGTTTTCTTTTTCTTTCTCTCTTTTATTCTATCTTTCAAACCCCCCTCTCCCCCTCCTCCTCCAACCACTGCAGTCAAGTGAGCCGCTGTTTGTTTTTCCGTGGTCAAATCAGCCCTCATTGGATTTTTTCTGCAAATTTCATACAAGACTTACGGTAGCATGTCCGTGCTCGCTGGAAAATCCTGGAGACTCTTTAGAAAACATGATATTTTTACTCTTCATAAATGCAATCATATTACTTTTTATGCATATGATATTTATTAGAAATGTTTTACTTTGTTTTAAAATCAATCTCAAAATATCATGTATTAGTGAAATAAAATTAGTTAATTTTGGCTGTGAATTAATCCCAGTGATCAATGTATTACATTATAAATCCGTCACAGACCTACTTAGTCCTTAATAGAAATTTTCTCCTTAAAATATGAAGCGTTTTTACTGTATACTTTCTGAGAAATGTACATATGAAATACTATGAAAACTTTAATTTTTTATCCAATTGGGGGACTTTGGGTGGGACTAATTCCTGTGTTTCAATTTAATACTTCACCATTCTTTTACAGACCTCCTTAGTACTTCATGGAGTACTACTACTGAAAATATGGAGCATTTTCACCGTATACGTTTTGAGAAAAGTACATCTGAAATACTATGAAAAGTTTATTTTTTTATCTAATTGGCTGACTTTGGGTGAGACTAATTCCTCAGTTTTAATCTAGTACTTCGCCATTCCTTTACAGACGTCCTAAGTACTTCATGGACTACTACTACTGAGGGTATGAAGCATTTTTACTGTACACTTTTTGAGAAATGTACATATGAAATACTATGAAACGTGTAACTTTTTTATTATTTGGCTGACTTTGGGTGGGACTAATTCCTGTGTTTCAATTTAGTACTCCACCATTCTTTTACAGACCTCCTTAGTACTTCAATGAGTACTACTTCTAAAAATATGAAGCATTTTCACTGTAAACATTTTGAGAAAAGTACATATCAAATACTAAAAAAAGCTTATTTTTTTATCCAATTGGCTGACTTTTGGTGGGACTAATTCCTGTGTTTCAATTTAGTACTTCACCATTCTTTTACAGACCTCCTTCGTACTTCAATTACTACTGAAAATATGAAGCAATTTCACTGTAGACATTTTGAGAAAAGTACATCTGAAATACTATGAAAAGTGTAATTTTTTATTCATTTGGCTGACTTTGGGTGAGACTAACTCCTCAGTTTTAATTTAGCACTTCACCATTCCTTTACAGACCTCCTAAGTACTTCATGGAGTACTACTCCTGAAAATATGAAGCATTATCCCTGTATACTTTTTGAGAAAAGTACATCTGAAATACTATGAAAAGTGTAACTTTTTGATCATTTGGCTGATTTTTGGTGGGTCTGACTCCTCAGTTTTAATTTAGTACGCCAGCATTCCTGTTCAGACCTCCTTAGTACTTTGATGAGTACTACTACTGAGAGTATGAAGCATTTTTACTGTATAGTTTTTGAGAAAGTATATATGAAATACTATAAAACATGTAACTTTTTATCCAATTAACTGACTTTGGGTGGGACTAATTCCAGTGTTTCAATTTAGTACTTCACCATTCGTTTACAGACCTCCTAAGTACTTCATGGAGTACTACTCCTGAAAATATGAAGCATTTTCACTATATACTTTTTGAGAAAAGTGCAAATTAAATACTATGAAAAGTTTAATTTTTTATCCAATTGGCTGACTTTGGGTGAGACTAATTCCTCAGCTTTAATTTAGTACTTCGCCATTTCTTTACGGGGCTGCACGGTGGCGCAGTGCCTCACAGCGAGAAGGCCCCGGTTCGAATCCCGGCTGGGGGATTTGAGACCTTTCTGTGTGGAGTTTGCATGTTCTCCCCGTGCATGCGTGGGTTTTCACCGGGGACTCCGGCTTCCTCCCACCGTCCAAAAACATGCTTCATAGGTTAATTGGTGACTCTAAATTGTCCCTAGGTGTGAATGTGAGAGTGAATGGGTGTGTGATTGAGGCCCTGCGACAGACTGGCGACCTGTCCAGGGTGTACCCTGCCTTCGCCCTTCAGTAGCCGGGATAGGCTCTGGCACCCCCGCGACCCCGAAAGGGTAGAAGCGGACAAGAAAATGGATGGATGGATGGCCATTCCTTTACAGACGTCCTAAGTACTTCATGAACTACTACTACTAAGGGTATGAAGCATTTTGACTGTACACTTTTTGAGAAAAGTACATATAAAATACTATGAAAAGAGTAACTTTTTTATTCATTTGGCTGACTTTGAGTGGGACCAATTCCCGAGTTTCCATTTAGTACTTCACCATTCCTTTACAGACCTCCTTAGTACTTCATAGGGTACTACTCCTGAAAATATGAAAAATTTTTACTGTATACTTTTTGAGAAAAAAAAAACACATGCAATACTATGAAAAGTGTAACTTTTTAATCATTTGGCTGACTTTTGGTGGGACTAATTCCTGTGTTTCAATTTAGTACTTTACCATTCTTTTACAGACCTCCTTAGTACTTCGATTACTACTTCTGAAAATATGAAGCATTTTCACCGTATACTTTTTCAGAAAAGTACAAATGAAATTTTTATGTGGACCTTTTTTTTTCTTTCAGTTTTTCCTTCCAGCTCCAGGTTTTCCAGCCTGCTTCAGAACACCCTGATGGAGGAGAATTTAAAATGCCCATTTTGGCTCCTCCCTTTCTCTCTCTTCCCATGACCGGCAGCCACACCAGCAGAAACTGCTCATGCCTTACTCAGCAGTTCTTTCCCCTCCCCAGTTTGTTAGTGGTTTAGTGGGAATAAATTAGATCTTTTATGTTATTTCTGATGTTCTTTTCAAAAAACTATACAGTAAAAATGTTTAATATTTTCAGGAGAAAATTTCTATTAAGGACTAAGTAGGTCTGTGACGGATTTTTAAAATAATACATTGATCATTGGGATTAATTCACAGTCAAAATTAACCTCTTTTATTTTACTAATACAAGAGATTTTGAGATTGATTTTAAAAAAAAAGTAATGTACAGTTTTTTTTAGCCTAACTCCAAAACAGCCTACAAACTTTTTTAAAAGCCCAAATTAGTCAACACAGCTAGCATGTAGCTGAAATATTTGCTAATTGTTAATTTCCATTATTTCTTTAAGTCAATCTTATTTATGTATTCTCCACAAGGAATCAACTTTAGGACCTCAACCATTTATGATTAATGCGGCAGAATCATCACACGGGGAGAGGGAAGAGTTCATAAAGGCAAGATCTGTTGGCGACAGTCTAGTCTGTAGCAGGAAAAAGTATTAAGGTGAAATAAAAAAATCCTAACACAAACCTCATTATAATACAATTTTAATAAAGAAAAAAAAACGTAGTCTAAATTGTTAGATTCTCTTTTGAGCCCTACAGCTTTGAAGAATCATTAAACTTGGAGTCATTCGGGGCTCAATTAAAAAAGGGTCCGGGCGGTTTGTCCGAACCTACCCGAACCCAAACCTTGACGCGGCACCGACGCGGCTCGGGTCGCGAAATCCTGCTGATCGTCCGGTTCCGGGATCGTTCCGTGCACCGGAAACACTGATATTTTGTGATTTTGGAGCCCCTTTTGGGGAGAAGTCCAGCAAAACAGACCAACTACGAACTGTATGTCCAAAATAAATGTATATCCTGATAGTAACGGGTGCATTTCTCGCTAAAAATATTGTCAAAATAGAGATTAGTCCACAAAATATTGTATTCTGAGTGATTTTCCACTGAAAAGGAGTGAATATCCCACCATGTTTTTGCTAGCGACAGGCAGAAACTCAAAAGTCACGTGATCAGTCACGTGATCCGGAGCAGCTCCGTAGAAATGAATGAGAGAATGAGATGTAGCAATTCCACAATTTAGACCCGTTTTTTGTGAAACTGCTACGTTTTTCCCTGTGGACAAACGTGGGTGCTGAACGTTTTTGTAGGAGACTGGGTTGCACAGCCAGAAAGCACCCACGCGCTCCAACACACAGCGCTTCACTGCGCACTGGTTTGCGGGCACACGCGCTCACGGGCACAGCAGATGCATGCACTATGCAGCTTCACACCCCCCCAGTCAGTGTAGTCATGTCTAATCTGAACATTATTAGCTGGAATGTTCATGGACTGAACTCTGGACCCAAGAGGCTGAAAGTTTTAAACAACCTGAATGATTTAAAAGCGCATTTAGTTTTACTACAGGAGACCCACCTATCCAAATCAACTGAACATCTCATGTGCTGTTCACAGTTTTCATCCGTCTATGCTGCTAGTTACAACTCCAAACAAAGAGGAGTGCCCATTTTAATTTATAAAAACATTATTTTTACTTAAAGATACAGTTATTGATCCAGAAGGCAGATTTGTAATTATTATTATTAGAGCAGTCAGGCAATTAAAATTTTTAATCATGATTAATCACATTGTCCTGAGTTAACTCGCGATTAATCGCAAATTAATATGTGGCCTTTTTTTAAGGAAAAAAATGCGGATTTTAACAGTTTAACAATTTAACAGTTCTACATTAATTATGAAAACAAGAATGGTAAAATTAATAGTTTTCATCAGAAATACTTTATTTCGTAACATTGTATTGAGATAAACTTTCTTAACAATAAAAGGCTGTAACATAAAATGCCTAACAAAAGCCCAAGTGCAAGTGAAGGGCATTTTAAATTCAAAACTTCAATCAACGTTCAGTAAAATAAAATAAAAAACATCAAAAATAAAATTTCCATAACACTTTCATGTTCATTTTTTGTCAGGACCAAATCTTTTCCTCCTCTGCTGAACTACAGTAATAAATGAAATAGAGATTTATCATTTCCAATTAACTTTTGTTTTTTAAAACATTAAAGACTGAGAAAAGCGGGATACACTGTGGATAGTTTGACAGTCTGTTACTGCCGCCGCGTTCTCTGGCTGCAGCTCGATGCAGCGACGTGTCCAGCGGAGCTCACGCCATGAATATGCCGGCAGACAGACCGCTATGCTGGGGCTGGATCACGTTTAAACCTCCAGAACATTTAAAACGTCCCCCGGTGCGCTTGCTGTTTGGAACATCCGCAGCTCTCGGGACGCGGCGCCGGACGCGAGCCAGTACCACCAGACGTGGTACTGGACCACGCGAACCGGAGCCGGGTTAGAGTGAAGGAGCTCTTCAGGTCCTAGCACCGGCCGGTTTTAGCCAGCAGCTCGGTGGTTGGAGAGCCGCCCGTGAGCTAGTGAGAGCAGCCGGTGAGTTAGAGGGGGGACGCCCGCGCGCGGTATGGAAAGGCACATATGAGAAAAATCCGCGATTAATGTGTCAAAAAAATTGTCGGCGTCAAGCACTTGTCCGATTAACACGTTTTTAACGCGACAAATCTGACAGCCCTAATTATTATATCAATTCAGAATAAAAAATTTTCTATTAGTAACATTTATGGACCGAATTCAGAAAGCACCTCCTTCTTTCATACACTGTTTATGTCATTTTCAACTCACTCTGACTCCACTTTTTTGACAGGAGGAGATCTGAACTTGGTTCTTGATCCAGAGCTTGACAGACTCAGCATAGCAGCACACCAGCGTACATGGCGGTCTGCAAGTATTCTGAAGCAGTACATGAATGATCTGGGTCTCTGCGACGTTTGGCGCTCATGTCACCCAAACACTAAAGGGTTCACCTTCTTCTCTCCAGTTCACCACTCACACTCTCGTTTAGATTATTTATTAATCAGTAAATCTCTTCTTAAAGATGTTAAAAGCTCCAGCATTCATCCAATTGTTATCAGTGATCATGCACCAGTTTCTGTAAATATTGTCAGGGAAGCAGCAACACCTTCGGGTTCCACCTGGAGGTTTAATAACTCTCTGTTAAAAGATCAAGAGTTTATTGAATTCTTTAAAAAAGAGTGGGCAACCTTCTTAGAATTTAACAATACTCCTGACATCTCACCATGTGTTCTCTGGGAAGCAGCAAAGGTAGTCATGAGAGGGAAAATCATTTCTTATTCAACTTATAAAAAACATAAAGAGAAAGCAGAATTAATAGAATTGGAAAATAAGATTTAAAAAATGGAGACAGCTTATGCTGGTTCTGCAGAAGAACAGATTCTGGGAGATTTAAAAAAAATTAAAGCTTCAGTTATATGACTTAATTAACAAACAAACACAATTCCAAATACAAAGACTTAGACTAGAAAGATTTGAAAACTCTAATAAATTTGGCAATTTTTTAGCTAATCAGCTTAAAATTAATAAAGAAAAATCTACAATAACATCTATTACTCATGAGTCAGGAAATGTCACTCATGACCCGATCAAAATTAATGAAACTTTTAAAGATTTTTATAAAAACTTGTACACTTCACAGATCAATCCAAAGCAAAGCATCATTTCTTTTCTTAATAGTGTAAACCTTCCCAGATTAAATGAAGACCAAATCACAGACTCAGACTCACCCCTCTCATCATCTGAACTTCATGATGCTCTGCTGCTTATGCCGAACAACAAAGCTCCGGGGCCGGATGGCTTTCCCGCTGAGTTTTACAAAGATTTCTGGGAACAGCTAGCAGAAACGTTTTATGAAATGGTTACATTTATAAAGGAAAATCAGTTACTTCCACCAAACATGAATTCAGCAAATATAATCCTTCTTCTCAAACCAGAGAAAGATCCCTCAATTCCTTCCAGCTATCGCCCCATTTCACTGATCAATGCAGACGTAAAAATCATTTGTAAAGCATTAGCACAGAGAATAGAAACAAATCACTCCCCACATAATTCGCCATGATCAAACTGGATTTATTAAAGGTAGACAATCGAGTGACAATGTCCGCAGACTTATTAACGTCATAGACATTGCCACTATTAAATAGTAGGAAATGAACATACTCTCGTTGGATGCTGAAAAAGCTTTCGACAGAGTCAACTGGTAGTTTCTCATCGCTGCTCTCCACAAGTTTGGATATGGAGAATCATTCATTGATTGGATTAAAATATTATATCACAACCCAAATGCTTCAGTCAGAACGGACAAACAGATGTCCAGCAGGTTTTTTCTTGGAAGAGGAACCAGACAGGGTTGTCCACTCTCCCCCTCTCTCTTTGCAATATTCATTGAGCCTCTGGCTGCAGCAATAAGACAGAATGAGAACATTAAAGGAGATAAAACAAAACATGGCAATCATAAAATTATGCGGATGACATATTACTTTTTTTTACATAAATCACGTTCTATAAGTGAAACGATAACAATTATTAACGAATTCTCCTCCATCTCAGACTATTCAATTAATTGAAATAAATCAGTTTTATTATCACTAAACAGTAACGCTGAGCAATCACTCTCAATACCGGTCAAATCAGGCAATATCAAATATCTAGGTGTTCACTTCTCTACCAAACTATCAGAACTGGTGCAGCTAAATTATACCCAATTATTGAAAAACATTCAAGACGATCTAACTCGCTGGGTCAACCTGCCCCTGTCGCTTATGGGCAAAGTAGCCACAATTAAAATTAACATTTTACCAAATGTCAATTCTATCTATTCTCAATGATTCCCACACAACCTCCACTAAAATGGTTTAAAACATTGGACTCAGCCATAACCAGCTTTCTCTGGAAAAATAAACCAGCAAGAATCAGCCTTAAAACTCTAAAATCTGCAAAAAGATGTGGAGGCTTAGAATTACCAAACTTCAACAATTATTTTATTGCTGACAGATTACAGTACATCTTAAAATGGTCAAGAAATAATCCAGAAAATGACTCATGGATGGACTTGGATCAGGAGTTATGTGGAAAGATCAACCTGTCAGATCTACCATTTATCAGCCAAACAATAAAAAAACATGATAGTTTCCAAAGTATTAACATAAGTACCACCTTAACAGCCTGGTGGGATTTTCTAAAAGTGTCCAAATACTCAGTCGTACCGTGTAAAATCACACCCATCTGGAACAACCCATACATTCTTATAAACAAAAAAATGTTACACTTCCCAGCTTGGCAAGCAGGGGGCGTAACACTACTAGAGCACCTAATTATTAATAGAAGATTTATAACACCCCAGGAACTACAAGATAAACATGGAATAAATCACTTCTTGGAATACCAGCAACTGAAATCTACAATTACTAAAAAAGTTAAATACAATGATAGTGACTTAAAATTACCAGAACTAGTTATCTCTTTCTTTAAACTTTCAATGAATACGATTTTCTCCAAAATATACAAACTCTTATGTAACCTATATAATAACATTTCAATTCCAATAACCAAATGGGATGCCGACCTGAGTAGCAGCACAGATCAAAGCTTCTGGACAGAAACACTAGGGCTGTCAGATTTGTCGCGTTAAAAACGCGTTAATCTGACATGTGCTTGATGCCGACATTTTTTTTGACGCATTAATCACAGATTTTCTAATACGCGTCCTTCCATAACGCGCGCGGGCGTCCCGCCTTCTAACTCACGGGCGGCTCTCCAACCACCGAGCTGCGAGCTAAAACCGGCCCGGCGCTAGGACCTGCAGAGCTCCTGCACCCTAACCCGGCTCCGGTTC
Source organism: Oryzias melastigma (assembly GCF_002922805.2). Lineage (NCBI taxonomy): Eukaryota > Metazoa > Chordata > Actinopteri > Beloniformes > Adrianichthyidae > Oryzias > Oryzias melastigma. The sequence continues at coordinate 100,864 of NW_023416938.1, read as the reverse complement.
GTGTCCAGTAGCACGTCCGGTGGTGCCGGCTCCCGTCCGGTGCCGCCTCCCAAGAGCTGCGGACTTCTGACGTTCCGAACAGCAAGCACAACGGGGGACGTTTTAAATGTTCTGGAGGTTTAAACGTGATGCAACCCCAGCATAGCGGTCTGTCTGCTGGTATATTCATGGCGTGAGCTCCGCTGGACACGGCGTTGCATCAAGCTGCAGCCAGAGAACGCGGCGGCAGTAACAGACTGTCAAACTATCCACAGTGTATCCCACTTTTCTCAGTCTTTAATGTTTTAATAAAACAAAAGTTAATTGGAAATGATAAATCTCTATTTCATTTATTACTGCAATTCAGCAGAGGAGGAAAAGATTTGGTCCTGACAAAAAATGAACATGAAAGTGTTATGGAAATTTGATTTATGATGGTTTTATTTTATTTTACTGAATGTTGATTGAAGTTTTGAATTTAAAATGCCCTTCACTTGCACTTGGGCTTTTGTTAGGCATTTTAAATTACAGAAATTTATTGTTAAGAAAGTTTATCTCAATACAATGATACAAAATAAAGTATTTCTGATGAAAACTATTAATTTTGTCATTCTTGTTTTCA
>NW_023416938.1:90069-97909 GCF_002922805.2 Oryzias melastigma | reverse complement strand
ATCTGAGCACAGGTGTCAGCTCACCTTAGCACTAATAGTTTGTGTGACAGAATGAAAGTCTTTATCTGAATGGGTTTGTATGATGGAGAGTGTGAGCTGAAGTTACAGTTGCATTGAATACATTGACTAGTTTAAATGTGGAGACTATTTTGGCCAACAGGTGTGTGTGTAACTATAGAGTGTGTGTGTAGACAGGCCCCGCCCATTCTAGCTTATCACTTAGTCCTGGTTGTTTTATGATGTTGCTTCCTTCTGTTGCCATCTTCTTCTCTTTCTCTCCCACCCCCTCCTTTTTTCCGTCCGGTCCAACAACAAATAAAATAAATAAAATAAAATAAAATAAAACATGATAAATAAAGCTTAGCATGAAAGACAACAGGAATTTATACTCAATAAATCCCTGTTGTGACAGTAAAATCTGCCCAACACATGAGGCTCTCAGCCCGCATCTGTTGGACTGGACAAGTTAAAAAAAAAAGAAAAATCTTATGAAAGATGAGTCTTTAAATGCTCAGGAACAATTTTATTATTTTTTTATTCATTTGTTTTTTAAATAAAGTTAATTGGTGAAGTTTGAGTTACAAATTAGGATTCCAGTATTTTCACTTTTACAGCAAATTAATATCGTCATTATTGACCTTCTTGATCACTTATAATTGTATCTAATATTCTAACAGTGGTGGGCCGTCAGGGCCTGCAAGGCCTTCTCTGTTGGCCTTTTGTCCATGAATACGTATTCAATCATTCCAAATGGTCTGTCTGCTTCCTTTCATTGCTTGCCCCCTGGTTGCGCTTCCAGACGAGTATTTTCATATTTATAATAATAATAATAATAATAATAAATTGTATTCATATAGCAACTTTCGAGATAAAAACCACAAAGTGCTTTACAGTAAAACACAGAATAAAACACAAGTAAAACCAAATATAAAAACAGGACATAAACAGAATTAAGAAAAAGCAATTTTAAAAAGATGTGTCTTTGGCTGCATTTTAAAAGAAAACACTGAGTAAACAGATCTAAGGCTGAGAGGTAGGGAGTTCCAGAGGGATGGAGCTACTGCTGCAAAGGCTCTGTCACCCTTAGTTTTTAACCGTGTTCTTTTGGCAACCAGCAGGCCCTGGTCACATGATCTGAGTGACCTGCTGGGAGTGTACGGCTGCACAAGGTCCTTTATGTAGACTGGTGCTTGGTTATTTACAGCTCTGTATGTTAAAACCAGGACTTTGAACTGCACTCTGTAGCAGACAGGGAGCCAGTGCAGCTGGATCAGCAGTGGGGTGACGTGTGAGTACTTAGAAGTTTCGGTTAAAAGCCTTGCAGCAGCATTCTGGCAACTTGAAGACGTTCTAAAGATTTTTTACTGAGGCATGTGAAGATGGAGTTGCAATAATCAAGACGAGAAGAAATAAAAGCATGAATGAGCATCTCCATCTCAGAACGTGACACAACTGGACTCAGTTTAGCAATGTTTTTCAGATGATAAAAACAAGAACGAACAAGTGTACTGACGTGAGAGTCGAGAGTTAAAACTGGGTCTAGGGTTACACCGAGGTTTCTAACAGATGACCTGACAAAAGAGGAGAGTGGACCGAGCCACTGGACTATCTGGGGGTGGTATTTGTCAGGAGCACAGACGAGGACCTCAGTTTTGGTTTCATTCAGTTGGAGAAAGTTATCATTCATTCAACTCTTAACAGAATCCAGACACTTGTGTAAAATCTGTATTTTAAAAACATCCTGTGGTTTAAAAGACACATAAAGCTGAATGTCGTCAGCATAAAAATGATAAGAAATGTCATTAAAAGAACTTAAAATATGATATAAAGGCAACAAATATAAAATGAACAGTAATGGTCCCAAAACAGAGCCTTGTGGCACACCAAAACTGAGGGATGCAGAGGAGGACTTAAACTTGGAGGATATCACGGAGAAGGATCTGCCAGTGAGGTATGATGTGAACCAGTCTAAAGCATATCCAGATACCCCAACCCAGTTTTTCCGCCTGTCTAGGAGGACGTGATGGTCGACAGTGTCAAAGGTTGCGGTTAAGTCCAGTGGTAGCAGCACGGAGCAGTTTCCTGCATCACTCTGCATCAGGATGTCGTTTGTGACTCTGAGAAGAGCTGTTTCAGTGGAGTGAGCTCTACGAAAACCTGACTGGAACTGATCCAGAATGGCGTGTCTGTCTAAAGCAGCTGTGAGTTTTTTAGCAACAACTTTTTCTAAGAGCTTTGAAATAAAGGACAGATTAGAAATGGGTCTGTAGCTGCTCAGGAGGGAGGGGTCAAGCCCAGGTTTTTTAAAGAGAGGAGCTATGACAGCTTCCTTAAACAGCTAGGGAACTTGATCAGACAGCAGAGATGAGTTAATTATGGACAGGACGCAGGGACCAATGGACTGAAAGACATCTTCGAGCAAAGGTGTTGGTAGCAGATCGAGTGAGCAGGAAGACGACTTCATTGTGCCCACTAATCTGACCAGCTCAGGGAGAGAAACAGGTGAAAACGTATCTAAGATCACAGGTCGAGGTGGACTAGGACTAGAAAAAGAAGCAGCTGTGAGATGCAGAGAGTTCCTCACCGACCTGACTTTTTCAATAAAATGATAAAAACTTTTCACAATCATCATTTGAGTGGATGGGGATAGCAGGTGGGCGAGGCATTACAATCTCACTAATGGTGTTGAACAGCACCTTATGATTCCCTCTGCTTTTTGAAATGAGATTGGTAAAATATGCAGCTCTTGCATCTCTACTCAACTCAACTCAACTCAGCTTTATTTATATAGCACTTTCACATAGCAGATAGCTAAAACAAAGTGCTGAACACTAAAAACATAAAAGACAGTCACACTAAGACAAGACAAATAGATAAATAAAACAATAAAATAGAAGCAGTAAAATAACAGTACAAAACAGCAGCAGTCTCAAGATGGGTTAAAAGCCAGGGCATAAAAATGAGTCTTTAGACGCGTTTTAAAAATGGATAACGACGGTGCTTCTCTAATAAACAATGGCAAAGAATTCCAAAGCCTGGGGCCAGCAACCGCAAAGGCCCTGTCCCCTCTGAGCTTACGCCTGGACCTCGGTGTCTCCAGAAGGAGCTGGTCAGCTGATCTAAGGCATCGGGCCGGCGAATAAGGAGAAAGCAGCTCAGAGAGGTACAAGGGGGCCAGACCGTGTAAAGACTTAAAAACAAATAAAAGTATCTTAAAATGAATTCTAAAATGTACAGGCAGCCAGTGGAGCGATGCTAAAATCGGCGTGATGTGGTCTCTCTTACGTCCTCCAACCAAGAGGCGAGCAGCTGCATTTTGAACACGTTGGAGGCGTGAGAGAGACGTCTGGCTAAGTCCAAGGTAAAGTGAGTTACAGTAATCCAGCCGAGACGTGATAAAGGCATGGATTACTGTTTCAAACTGTGCAGGAGATAAAAAAGGGTTCACCTTGGAGAGTTGCCGAAGATTATAAAAGCTTGTTTTCACCACTGAGCTGACCTGATGATCAAGCTTAAAATGACTATCAAACTTAAAACCTAAATTAGAAACAGTTGATTTTAAAAAGTTAGTCAAATGACCCAGATCGATTGGAGATGACCCTCTGCGATCATTTGGTCCAAACATAAGTGCTTCTGTCTTGTTCTCATTCAAGCTCAGGAAACTTAGGGCCAACCAGTCCTTAATCTCTGCAAGGCATGAAAAGAGCGGGCTAGCTGAGAAGCCGTCCATCTTTTTCAATGGCAGGTATATCTGACTATCATCAGCATACAGGTGAAAAGAAACACCGTGTCTTCTCAGAATGGACCCTAATGGCAGGAGATACAAAGAAAACAGAAGTGGCCCCAAAACAGAACCCTTTGGGACTCCATAAGACACCCCAGCTGTTCTAGATTTAAAACCATCAAGATTGACACACATCGTCCGTCCTGTTAGGTAAGACCTAAACCAATCTAAAGCGGTACCTCGAATCCCCACCAGGTTCTGGAGCCTAGATATTAGGATATGGTGGTCCACTATCTAACTAACAGCATTGTTAAAAGAAACTAAAAGATCTTTAAGGTGAAGGAGATGAACATGCAGGGGAGTTGTCTTCCATAAACGTTCAACTTTCCTGCAGGACTGTTTTAGACGCCGTATACTGTCATTTATCCAGGGAGATGCTTTTGTGACAGGGGCCAGTCTACTTTTTATGGGACAGACTTCATCTAAAGTGGAACGACAATGACTGTTAAAAAGACAGAGTAAAGCATTGACATCAGTACACGGAGGAAAAACCAAATTAAAAGCATTAGAAAAGGCGTCAGCTGAGGAGGAGTTTAAGATGTGAGAGCTGATTTCTCTGCGTGCAGGTAAAAGTGAAACAGAAAATGACAGGTTAAAAAAAATGCAATGATGATGAGAAATAAAAACGTCCTCAGAAAAATTCCAGTAGATATTTACTCCTAGAGTAAAAACGAGGTCCAGCGTGCCACCTTTAACATGTGTGGGCCCACACACATGTTGAGTAAAATTAAAAGAGTCCATGACACTGCTGAAACCTCTGGTAAAGAGGTCGGAATCATCAGAGCTATTAAAATTATGAAAATTAAAGTCACCCAGCACAATCATCTTAGACAGCTTCATGGTGGAAGATAAAAAGTCACTAAACTCGTTTAAAAACAGGCTGTTTGGTCCAGGTGGACAGTACACAACAGCACAGTAAAAGGGGTCCTTATCTCCGACCTTAATCATCTGAAGTTTGAATGATGAGAATTGACCGATGCTTACTGAGCGGCACATGAGACGACTCCGGAACACCGCGGCGACTCCCCCTCCGCGACCCGATGGCAGAGGCCGACAGATGAAGGAGAATCCAGCCGGGCAGAGTTCGATGAGAGATGAGTGATCGGAGTCCCGCTGCCAGCTAGCCAGGAATGCTCGGCGACGTCTTCTGGAAGCCCCGCGTTTCCACCGCAGTCGGATTTTCACCTGGACGCCAGATCTTTTCCCTCTCCTTTTCCACCGAGGTCGACGAAGTCCCGGAAAGGCTACAGTCTGGGAACCTTCTGGAGACGCCGGACACAGGGAGCGGAGAACGGCGGCGCAGGGAGACGAGGTATCTTTTCCAATCAGCGACAGTCCGATAGACAGCAGTGTACAATGGTCACAAATTAAAGCAGCTAAAACACAGTTCACATAAAATAAAACCAAGAGAACAGAAATAAAAAGAGTCGGTAATTTCTGTGGAAAACTCCTGCTGGCAGTGGCTGAGCCGAACACAGGGGCCATCTTGCCAGTTCTCCGAAGCCAAGCATTTAACCAATCACATTTCAGCACTATTTGTTGCTAGGGTCAAAGAAATCTGTCTGGAGGCCTTCACAATCAGTTCTGTGGGCCCTGTAGCAAAAAATAAATGTCGACCAAACTGTTGCTTCAACCAATCAGATTTGGAGTAGGCGACACCAAGGCCCTCTAGCAGGCGCACGGAAACATCAGCATTTTCACACGCGTTGATTGTATAGTCAGAGAGTGTACTAGCCAGAGCTAGCAAACTGCATCTGTAGCGACTCAGCGAGCTGCACAAACAAATATATCAAATTTAATAGCTGTTTTATCAACCCACAATGGCTGAAGGAGGAGAAGAAATGGATTTGGTTGCAGACTTACTGTCAAAGCCATTTTCAAGACAGACTTTTCAAGAAAAGCTGGACATTGTTAAGCAAGGTCGGGCAACTCCGAAGCTCCCAAGCTTGTCACAACCAGGAAAAGGATTTGTCCGCCACTTTCAGTCCACTAGCTACGAGCGGTACACTTGGCTCCGAGGAACGCTGTAAATTGTATTGCTTGGAGTGCTTGTTATTTGCCTCTGATCGGCATGGTGCTTGGAGCCACACTGGATTTGAGAATTTGTCTTGCTTTACCAAGGCAGCAACGAGGCATCAAAGCACCCCCAGACACTTTCAAGCAACGGTGCTCTCCAAAACCTTTGGAGAAACCAGAGTGGATCTACAGCTGAGCAAGTGTGCAGGGAAACGGAGCTCCATAACGAAAAGGTGAAGAAAAACAGGGAAATCTTGAAAAAACTGATAGGCTGTGTAAATTTTTTGGGCAAGCAGTAACTTTCATTTCGGGGTCACGATGAAAGCGCTGGATCCACAAACAGAGGAAACTACGTGGAGCTTCTTTCTGTAATTGCTGACAGCGACACGGATTTACCACCTGTCCACTAATAAAGGGTTTAGTGGGACGTTGGGGAAAATACAAAACGAGCTGATCAGTGCTGTTGCTGAAGTGATGGAGGAGATCAGAAGGGAAGTTAATAAAGCTCTGTTTGTGTCTGTTGTGGTGGATGAGACGACAGACGCGAGTAACGCAGCGCAGCTCGCACTGGTTCTGCGTTATGTAACGGACACAGGTGTCAAGGAGTGGTTTGTCAGATTTGAAGATGTTACCAGTGGGAAGCGAGCCGATGACAATGCATGTCTCATTATCCGGTTTTTGGTGGAAAACGAATGTCTGAGTAAAGTTGTGGCACAGTGTTTTGATGGCACAGCGGTCATGTCTTCTGGATTAAATGGGGTGCAGGCTAAAGTTAAGGAGAGAGCACCTTTGACTTTATTCATACACTGCTATGCACATAGGCTCAATTTAGTATTGACTCAGGGGGCCTCAAAGCTTAAAGAATGCAAGATCTTTTTCGCCCACCTCAATGGCCTTGTTGCATTTTTTTCAAGATCGCCTCGACGCACGCAACTACTGGATGAAATCTGCAGCGACGTCTCCCTCGCGTGGCACCAACACGGTGGCCGTACACATCCAGAGTGGTCAATACAGTCTTTGAGAAGAAAGATGCTCTAAAGGAACTGTTTCATCACATTCTGGAGCATCATGACGAGTATGATGAGGACTCTGTGCTGATAGATTTAACGCACGTTTGGATGATTTTGAGTTTTGTTTTTTGATTACACATTTAACTGCATTTTTGAGTACTCAAATGTGCTCTTTTCAATACTGAAGAACAAAAAACTGGATGTACAGTTTTGTCTGGCAAGGGTAAAGGAGTTCTGTGACACCGTTGAGCGAGAGAGAAGCCAATACGAGGAAATCTACGAGGCCACTGAACGCACCACGGGCGCTGCGAGCGCACGAAGAGGTCCAGTGCAAGATCCTCACGCGCACTACCGCCAACTCCACGGCAGGATTCTGGACAATATTATTTGCCAGACACAGATTTCAAGACCACGAAAAACTGATCTTTGTCACCCTCCTCGATCCCCAGAAGTTTCAGGAATACCAGAGAAATTTCCCACATGTAGTCTCTTCCAGCTTATCCCAGAGCCACGGAACACTTTTCCATCTCGGCTGAGAACAGAACTGACTGTCATGTATGCCATGGATGATTTTGCAGGAAAATCTCCCATTGATCTCCTCGACTTCCTTCAGCTGAAAAATCTGAAAGAGAGCATGGGGCAGCTGTACACATTTGTGTGTTTGGCGGTGACCATCCCAGTGTCCACTGCTTCTGTTGAACGGACATTCTCAGCCCTGAAGAGAATTCAAACTTATGCCAGAAATACGTCAGGGCAGGCTCGACTTTCAGCATTAGCTTCCATGGTGATAGAAAAGGACTTCTTGATGGAACTGAAACGCACGGATAATCTGCACGACAGAGTGATTGAAATCTTCTTGAGGAAAGAAAGGAGGATGGATTTTGTGTACAAATAATCCGGATTTTTGGTGAGTAAAATTTTGCTATATTCCTAAATAATATTGTAATTTTATCAGGTTATTTTTGATGCTTTTTTGTGTGTCGCAGTTGTACCTGCAGTAGAAGTTTTATAGCCATAAAATAGTTATTGA
>NW_023416938.1:87793-89306 GCF_002922805.2 Oryzias melastigma | reverse complement strand
AAGTGTGGAGGAATGTATCTGACACTTGCATGAACTGGTGGAAAATTGTGACTTTGGTGCAGCAAAAGATGAAAACATTAGAGAAGGATGTTATTGGTGTGCTGAACTGATTTTGAACAAAGAAAAATGCAAATTCAGACAGACTCAGATCCAGTTCTAGGGGCACATCATTGATAAACAAGGCATCAGACCAGATACCAGAACGGTGGAGACCATCACAAACATCCAGCCACCTCTAAACACAGCTGACCTCAAGCGGGTGACGGAGATGGTCCATCATCTGGGACGCTATTTGCTGAACTTGACTGATGTTTCTCACCCACTAAATGACCTTCTTAAGGCTGACAGATCATGGGTGTGGGGTGCCGCTCAAGATCAGGCGTTTAAAAGAGGTAAGCAGATGCTAACTGAAGCTCCTGTGCTAGCCTACTACGACATAAAGAAAGCTACAGTCGTGAGCACTGATGCTAGCAGCTACGGCAGGGTCTCAAACTCGTGGCCCCCGGGCCATCTGCGGCCCCCGGGATGATAATTTGCGGCCCGCGTCTTAATATGAAAGATTACTGTTCGTGCGGCCCGCCAGGTTGATATGAATGACAGTTGTTGTGTGCAGAGCTGAACGAACCAATCACAGTGAGGTATATGACTCTGGAGGAGGGACATCGGCGGTCTGTCCAGTACCTCCTCATTCAATCATTCCACCAATCAGCTGGGCGGAGGCGGAGCCATGAAACACCAAACGCGATTCGCGTGATAAATTCGCGTGCCCCGCGCGGTGAATTTGCTGCTCGCAGCTTGTCAAAAAAAAAGGTATTTCTGAGCTACCAGCTCCATCTGTGGATGTCTCTCTTAGAATGAATGGGAGACAGATATGATGTCGAGGAATACTTTTTTTGACGTGCTGACTGTTCCTATTGAATCACAGCTCCACAAGCTCTGAGCCGTAAACCTGTAGCCCGCCCTCTTTCACGGCGCGGGGATCCGCTGCTCCCGCCTGTCAAACATGTGATCCTGAGCTTGGCTCGCACCTGCGCGCGTGTCTGTGAACTTTAAGGTTCGCACACCGGCTGTGTCGGCGTGCATTCCAGTCCATGTAAACGCGATAGAAGTCCGATGATCTGCTACGTACGTTTGAATAGATGGAAAGCAGCCCCCCCGCCCCGCCCCGGCACGCGCGAGCACCCCACACCTCCAATGAATAGAAGACACAGATCAGATTTATTTATTGTGAGGAGTTCTACAAAAATCTACATAAAATGTACCAGGGCTTCTCTCTCACTCTGAAGGAGGATCTGTTAATACAGACATTTGAAACTGAATCAAAATAATTAGTTTTCTCTAATAAGTCAGTCAATATGTAGCTTCTTCAGTAATATGTATCTCCTGTATGGTCATTATTATTATTTTAATTTATTACTGATTTATGGAAGTTTTTTAGTTCCATCAGACTCTGATTTTTTTAAAAATCCAGATTTTTTTATGCTGAATTTATTTAACCTCTGATTTCTTTTCT
>NW_023416938.1:74280-86005 GCF_002922805.2 Oryzias melastigma | reverse complement strand
GAAACAGCTGGAGATCTACTTATGTTTAGTTGTTTTGATTTACATTCTAAATGTTCACATTGAACAACTGAAAACAGTGAAGTTAAAAACAAAAGAGGTTTTGTGTTGAAACCTTTCACATCAGATTCTATCAGTGAGAAGTCTGGTCCTGCATAGATTCAACCAGAGCTGTAAGCTGGAGTGGATCCACTGAGGTATACTCTGATGGAGTCATTTAGATGTTCATCTGTCAGTCTGGTTCTGAACTTCATGACATTCATGTCAGAAAAGGCAGATTCACAAAGAAATGTCCACCCAAATAATGCTGCCATTTTCAGAGCAGCCTGCTGGAGATTTGGATCATTTTCTGGCTGCACTAAACTCCAGAAGTGCTGAGAATGCTGCAGAGATTTGATCTGAACATCATTGTGGAGATTTAGGACTTCCATCTCCACAGGATCAACAGAGAACAGGTCAGCATCTGTCCTGACAACTCACTGATGTCCACATCCAGAAAAGCTTCACAATAAATGTCACACAGGCTCCAGGTTCTCAAAGTCACAGAATCTGTTTGAAAACTCTTCTACCAGCTTGGACAGACATCACAATATCTGTGAACATGAAGAACTTTTTCTGTCTCTGAATGAACTTCCAGCATCTTTGATACTGAGAGGAAGAGATGAAATCTTTAGTTTCGATTTGCTGGATGTAAAAACTGAGCTTTACTTTGAAGGTCTTCACAGCTCTGATCATGTCACATATTTGTCTCCATCTTGTAATTGTTGGTTCTGGTTGTTCATTTTTTCTGTTACATCTGTCATGAAAACCAGATCCCATGACCTTTCCACAGAGAACCTGCTGGTGGATGATGCAATGATTGATCAGAAATGGAGGAAAGTCTGGGTCATTCTTGCAGTGAGGGATGAATCCTGAGTGACATCCTGTCATATCTGCTGCTCCATCAGTTGTTACAGGTGTGACTCCAGCTGTTTGACATTATCTGCAGACAGATCTCTCACCCTCCACACCACAGTGTTTGGACCAAGCTGGACGTCAGCAATGGTGGACAGAATCTCTGTCCTATTTTAGGATCCTGGAATAATGATTCCACCACGACGGTCATCGTCTCCATCAGTGAAGGACTTCTTGTTGGTCAGAATGTGCACTCTAAAAAATGATATAAAGGTGCTGTAGACATTATACAATGGTTCTATGTTAAAAGTAATTAAAATAACCAATTTTCTTCAGTCTAAGCATACAAGTTGAATTGTATTTAAATAATATTACAATATTTCAAAACTATGAAATATGGTTAATTAAATCCAACATAACCCGTTTAATTTAAAATAAATGAAGGTTTAATCTGAAGAAGTTTGTCCCATCAGGCTTGTCGTACTATAGACTTTACACATGCGCAGTCTGGAGAATTATTTTCCCCGCCTTTTTTCAATCACTGGATGAACGACGACGGTTGGTTTTCTGCTGAAGTAAATATCAACTATTTCGTCACCCACGGACAATTCGGTAAGTATGACATTTTTTAGTTGACACAACCTACAGGTAATACAATTGTAGCTTAATGCAGATAATGTAATGCTACACTTGTAAACTTAGCTCTGGACTTTTAGGTGAGCTCCTTCACTTCTGGGACTCGTAGTTTTAAATCGTTCCATAACTCTGTAGCAGATCCGTACCGACACACAGCCTCTCTGTCTGCGCGGTGAATGTTTCATAATCCGCTCTTCGAACCGAATGACATGATCGCGGCGTGGAATATGAATGAAGCCTTGGACGAGCGTTTCACGTCCAGTATAAATTCATAATTCACGTCGTCCTCGCAGCGTTTGGTTAGAAGAGCGCAGATTATGAAACGTTCACTATGCAGACAGAAGCGCCGTAGACACGGATCTGCTGCAGATCTTCTGGTTCATCTCCAAACAACGCAGTAATGACAGCCGCGACAGCGCTAGCTGTGTTAGCGCTGATGTTAGCTTAGCTAGACGAAGCTCTCTGTTCACCGTGATCAAACTCTGTCTCAACATGCTTCGTCTTCATGTGATCATTTATCGCCATCGTGCTCTCATGGAACACAAGTTCTGTCTTGCAGAAATTACATTGACACTTTTTCCTCTTTTATTTTCCTTATGTTTCCCACATTTTTGAGCTAGCGTGTTGTTATGAGCCTACCGAGAACTTCCTGTGACGTCACTGCTGACGGATTAGCACCACTGCGCATGTGTGACAAAGAGAATGGCAGACCCGGTATTATAACAGTAGTTTTAAGATCAAAACAAGGAAAAAAAACAAATAAAAAACGACGCTCCGACGACCAAATTATTCGTCGACTATTTTAATAGCCGGATAGTCGTAGATTAGTCTAATAATCGTGGCAGCCATACTGTCTTGTAGGGTCCAGATAACCCCAATGTCAATGTAAACAAGCTAAGGAGAGCGGAAGAGTTACGCGGGCCAAATGTTTCCAGTGTGAAAACACCCTTAGATTGAGTATTTTTCTTTGTTTCCAACAGAATTCCAGCATTGATGTGAAGAGGGAATGCATCTTAAAAAGCACTTTGCGTCTACTTTAATGAAAACCCAAACGACATGATCAGAGAATATGTGGTACGTTTTTTTTTTTCTCTCAGTCATTTTTACAGAAAAATAAAATGTTCTGCTTATGTGTCAGTATTTAATTTGAATTATTTCTTATTTTTGTATTGAGGACGTTGATCTTGGAGCTGGACAAACCATCGAGCAGATGACCATGGGAGTTTATGCTGTCAGGCACGAAGGAGCAGACTCTACAGAGGCACCGGAAGATGTGGGAAGGATGCACTGTGCTGGAGGCTCTGAGTGATGTGGCAAAAGGATGTGCCCTCCTTCTAGGCTTAATCTACAGTCTAAACCTGCAATACCCAAAGGACCTAAAACACACCTTTGAATTTTTTCAAAAAATGTTGATGGAGTTGGATGGAAACAAGCTATCAGCAAAAGTGCAAATCCTCAAAAACAAAATGCTTGAGTAAAGCAGCCCTCACTGAACTAGAGGAGACTGAAATCTTTCCACAAATTCTTCCGAGCCTTCTTTGTTTTTTATCAGAAGGGACAGAAGATGAACGACAACATGTTCAATTGAACTGTCACAAGAACTCTTGTGAGACCTTCCTCTCTACTCTTCGATATCTTTGGAACTTCACAGTTAAAAACTGCATCTTATTTCTGATTTAAATGGAATTTCATCTTTTGTTGAAAGAAGAATATACAAAAATTTGAACAAATGAACCAAATTTTAACTGCAGTAAATCGTATCTGCTGTTTAGAGTTGTGTTGCAAGTTTGTCAAGATAATCTGAGTGCCTTTACTTGTATCTAGTGAATGTTTAAATTGTGCCATTGGGTAGCCTACTAATGTTTTAAAGGCTTAAAACATGTTCTTAGTTTTTTTCGAATTAAAAAAAATGTGACAGAGATAATTTTGTAATGATATTTTTGATGTATGTTGGTTCCATCACTAACTACTGTGTTTTATTTTAAATTTATTTTTAAATACTTCAATTTTAAAAGCCACGTACCTCTACACAAGTCACTTATTTCTTGTTAAAGAACATTTTTACTTGGTGGACTCCTGTTCTAATGTTATTTCTGTAAGGTGAATTGTTAATTATTTTATTTGCATTTTATGCACTTTGAACCTTTAAACAAAGTTTTTCAGTTATAATTTTACAGTAATTTTTAGTAAAGTCATGTGATGTACTAAATTTATTGGTACTGTTCTGCATTTGAAATTTGTTGCTGGTCCATTTTATAGATTTAAGGTGCTAATTAATCTTACAATTTTGGGGGTGGGATTGAGTGATGGCAATATTTATACCTCATAGTATTTTAATTAAAAAAATGTACTGTTTTTTCAGTGTTGTAAAATCATTAACTTTGTAGTCAACTTTATAGTTTAGGTCATTGTGTTTATCTGGAAGTTTTAATAAAGTCAAGTTACTGAAGAATCTTCTGTTCTCTTTAATTAATATACACATCTAAATGGAATATATTCCTGCTTTGTTAAAATAATTTAATGTGATTGCTTTAGTAATGCTTCATGAAGTTGAGTAGATTTTATTCAACTTTGTTTAATAAAATCAATGTGTCCAAACAGTGTTGGATCAGCTTAGTTAAATTAGGTTAATGCAACATAACTCTGTTATTTTTTATTTAATTACCCTAGTTACATCAGGTTTACTCAAAAGCTCCTTTTCAATTTAAGTGTATCCCATTCCTCAAATTTAACTAACTCAGTTGTGTGCAACCGGTTGCTATAACTTTGTTAAGTAAATCCAACATCTTATTTCTTAGAGTGTGTGCCACTTTATTTATTTATTTATTTATTTTTTAACTTGTCCTGTCCAACAGCTGAGCCAACAGATGTGGGCTGAGAGCTTCTTGTGTTGGGCAGATTTTACTGTCACAACAGGGATTTATTGAGTATAAACCCCTGTTGTATTTCATGCTAAACTTTATTTATATTGATTATGTTTTATTTTATTTTATTTTGATTTTTTTCTTCTTTGTTGTTGGACTGGAAGGTAAAAAATGAAGGGGGTGGGAGGGGGAGGGGAAGAGAAAGAAGATGGCAACAGAGGGAAGCAACATCGTAAAACAACCAGGACTAAGTAACAAACTAGAATGGGTGGGGCCTGTCTACACACACACTCTATAGTAACACACACAACTGTTTGCCAAAATAGTCTCCACATTTAAACCAGTCATAATGTACTCAATGCAACTGTAACTGCAGCTCACACGCTCCATCATACAAACCCATTCAGATAAAGACTTTCATTCTGTCACACAAATGGTTAGTGCTAAGGTGAGCTGACACCTGTGCTCAGGTGAGTGTTTATGTTTCACTGAGGTGGATGGTGATGGAATGTACTCAGGGGGAGAGCGCCCGGCCATCCCCACACCAAGACCCCCTGCCGGGGCAGCAGCTGCAGCCAGAAGTCAATGGGACTTTGGCCTTTTTGCAACCCAGTGGTACTTCCTATATGGAACACGGAAGTAGGGGGGGGTTGCTCAGTCCAGTTCTTACATACAGTCAATGGTCCAACTGCCTTACCCTGGCTGTGTGAGGCGTCAACCTGAGAGTCCGCCTCAGTTTCCAACTGCGTTCTTTTAACACCCCGTGGCCACGAGATCATCATTGGGTTTTCATTCACGCTAAAGTCATTTCTTTTCTTACTACATTGCTCAGACAAATCGTTCAGTTTGTGTTGACGGCGTAGTCTAGAAATCTCAAGACCGCTCGAGCTCGCTCGAGATCTGCAGTGAAGCAGAAACAGGAAGTAAAGAAGAGACAGAAAAGCAGGAGACACATCAACATGGTGGAAACATTCCCTCCTGTCTCATTTTCTTCTTTTACTTGACCTTATTGGAAAAGGTCATGGGATCAAGGAAAGGTTGTAGAGAAATTCATCAGACGGCTGAACTGACTCCAAGCTGTGATCCAGAAAATGTTCAGAAAATCTTTCAGTGAAACATCAGAAAGTTCTTCAAACCTTCTTCTCATCCTTCAGGGAGTTCAGCTCACTTACTGACCTCAGAGTCTGCAGTCTGCAGTCTGGACTCTCCAGAAAACCACACAGATGAAGAAATCCTGAATCCTGGATGATGTTCCAGCTCAGGTCCAGTTCTGTGAGTCTGGACGGGTTGTTCTTCAGAACCAAACCCAGAACTTTACAGCTGATCTCTGACAAACTGCAGCTCATCAACCTGAAATCAGAGAGAAAAGTGTGTTCAGGAGCAGTGATGACAGCTGGAGTTCCAGCAAGTAAACAGAGTTTGATCAGATTTACAAGATCATTATTGATCATTATTATCAGTTTCAGATCAATCATCATCACACAATCAATTCAACTGATGAGGAAAATATCAAACAATCATCAGTTTTTCAAACAGCTGTGGAGCTTTTATAGATTCTCTTTTTCATCAGTTTGTCAGTAAAAAAGTTTTTTTCTAAACCTAAACTGATCTCTTCCTTAAAGACTGACTGAAGATTGAAACTTGGCTGATGCAGCAGAAAGAGTAATGTGTAATGACACACTGAAAGAACAATATTAGTGGTTGCTGCTGAGTTTGCACATTTCATCCTGACACAATGCTCCAACTGCACATCCAAGCTGCTCAGACTCTCTCTACGTTTGTCAGCACATACAGTATCTATGTGAACAACTGTTCTATTTGATGAAGCTAAACTAAACATCACATAGGAGCATCTGATTGATGAACACCTTTACTCAATCCTGAGGATTTCCTCAGCTCAGAGCCTGACCCCAAACATTGATGAACTTGTACCAAAGACGAGACACCATCAAGTATCAGACTCAGAAAAGTGAGATTCACAGAGTATTACATTAAAAAAGTCTGTTACCTTTTTCACATGTGTTACTACAGGACATATGATTTTTCCTTTAAAAGAAGTATTTTTGTTTGTGTACCAAAGATATTTGTATTTTACTGTTTTGATTTGAATGAACTCAGAAAAAAGCATATCAGAACCATTAAAAAAATGATTTGATTTATTTTTTTATTTTCATGTTACTATTAGAAAGCAGTGATAGGTTAGGATCATGGAGCAGAACATCAAAGCATTTTCAGTTTATAATCATCAACTTTCATTTCTGCATTTATCTAAAAGTTGAGGAATGTTTGTAACCCAGGTTTATGTTTTATTTTCTCTTTCCCCTGCTTTGCGTTTGTTTTTGTGATTGGCCATGTCTGCTTCCGCGGTTGCGACGTCATTTGGTCACGTGGGGCGACCAGCCACTCACGAACCTCCATTCACGTGACGTCGCAGCGCCGCATAACTCGGTTCAACGAATTGCGTGCGCTTATAAGGGGGCTGGGACTTAAGGAAACAGGAAGACTGAGAATGGTACTCCCCAAGGAAGTGTGATTAGTCCTACATTGTTTCTGATCATGATAAATGATATATTTGATGAGGTGCCTACAGAGCTGGGTAGGTCTTTGTTTGCTGACGACGGGGCATTATGGAAAAGGGGCAGAAACAAGAAGCACTTGGTCAGAAAGATGCAACAGGGGCTAAAACAGGTGGAGGACTGGGGGATGAAATGGGGGTTTAGATTTTCTGTTGAAAAATCTAAGGTGCTGATTTTCACGGGGAAGAGGAAGAGGGAACAATGTGAGCTGACATTATATGATCAAGTATTAGAACAGGTCGATACGTTTCAATTATTAGGGATGACATTTGATAAAAAGATGACATGGAAGGATCATATTGATAATATAGAGGAAAGATGTAAGAAAGTTTTGAATGTGATGAGGTGTCTGGTAGGTTTGGAATGGGGAGCAGATATAGGTTCAATGAGGTGTATATACAGAGCTTTAATACGGTCTCGAATAGACTATGGAAGTGTAGCTTACGGGTCAGCAGCTAGTACAAGGTTGAAAAAATTGGATAAAATTCAAGCCAGAGCTCTAAGAATATGTAGTGGTGCAACCAGAACGTCTCCGGTATGCGCATTACAGATAGAGATGAGGGAAATGCCACTGTGGATAAGGCGAAAATAGATAATGCTGAATTACTGGATTGGGGTATCAGGATTTGAAGGTCCTCACCCCACGAAACAGACTTTGGTTGAATGCTGGGAAAGCAGGAAGATGAGGGAGGGGAGTTTTGGGCGGGCGGCAGCTGGGGCAGCCAGAGAGGTGGGGGTCTTGGACAAGGCCTTTTTATCGGTAGTTTCATGGCCGGAAGTCCCAGTATGGC
Organism: Oryzias melastigma; assembly: GCF_002922805.2. Classification (NCBI taxonomy): domain Eukaryota; kingdom Metazoa; phylum Chordata; class Actinopteri; order Beloniformes; family Adrianichthyidae; genus Oryzias; species Oryzias melastigma. The sequence continues at coordinate 78,247 of NW_023416938.1, read as the reverse complement.
GGATGGAGAGTCCAAGTGTGGATCTTAATATGTTGAATGTAAAACAAAAGAAGGGGACAATTAGCTTGAATATTGAATTTAATGAATATGTAGAGAGGAATTATCCAGGATTTATTCATATATACACGGATGGTGCAAAGGATCCACAGTCACAAAGAACAAGTGCAGCATTCACGGTACCGAGTCATAAGATTAATTTATTCAGGAGAACTTCAGATGAACTAAACATATATTCTGTAGAGCTTTTTGCAGTCACTTTGGCACTAGACTGGGTGATACGAGCTAGACCAGGACCAGTACTGCTTTGTTGTGACTCTGCATCTGTGTTGCACAGCATAAGAGCGGGGGAGTCTAAACACAGACATGACTTGATGTTCAACATGTTGGCACTATTTTCAACAGCAGTAAAGCAGCAGAGAGTTAGTTTTATGTGGACACCAGCACATGTAGGAATAATAGGAAATGAAAAAGCAGATAGATTGGCCAAACAGGGATTACACAAAGAACACGTAGATGACAACATAGAACTTTCGAAATCTGAGGGGAAGAGTGTGGTTTGGAGGAAAGTCCAAAAAATATGGCAGAAGTACTGGGACCAGGAGACAAAGGGGAGACACTTATATGGGATACAGGAGACGGTGGGAGGAGACAGAGTATGGGGCAAAGACAGACGAGAAGAAGTGGTGTTTACCAGGATGAGGATAGGGCACAGTAATTTAAATGAAACCATGAAATTAATGGGGAAACATGAAACTGGAGAGTGTGAAGACTGTCAGAATGTGGAATCAGTGAAGCATGTGTTGATGGAATGTAGAAAGTATGTATGGGAAAGAAAAATTATGGTTGAGGAGTTCAGGAGGAAGGGGATACAGATTAAGGATATGAGGGACATATTATCCAGGAAGGGTGCTGACAGAAGGCCACTATGGAAATTTCTGAAAGGAACGGGGCTATCTAGAAGAGTTTAATTGGAGACCTGAAGGTGGCAGCAATGCAACAATGTTGGATGCCGGCTGCCATTAAACCCCAGAGAGAGAGAGAGAGAGAGAGAGGAAACAGGAAGCGGTGGAACTGATAGCAACACACAGGTCTGTCTGCGGCGGCTGTTTTGTATTTCATTTCGTTTCGTTGGTGTTTATCGGTTGCGTGTTGTTGTAGGAACCCTCTACATGGTCCATCAGCAGAACGCGGCTGAGTGCATGTGGCCTTTTTGGCAATTGGTGAGTCGCCCTGTTGTGATAACAGTGCCAACAGCTAACACGGAGATAGCGGCCTTTCTTAAAATCTTTCTGCCTGTTTCTGCCTGTTTTAACATCAAATTGCACCTACACCAAACGTACTGTTTATACCTGTTTTTATACTCAATGACATGAATTAATTTGTTTATTTATTGTGTACCCAATGACATGAATTAATTTATTTATTTATTGTGTACTCAGTGATATGAATTGGTTAATTTTAATTATTCTGTGCCTCAATAATATGAATGCTATGAATTGATTAGATTGATTAGACCTGAAATGAACTAGTTTATTTATTATTGTGCCCCAGTGATATTAATTAACTTATCTATTTATTGTGCCTCTGTGATATCAATGACTCTGCACTGTATAATAGATAATAGTATGGTGCAATTAGCACTGTGTTTTTATTGAGCTCTAGATTTATATTGATTATTTGAACACGTGTTATTAGGAACTCTGGCGCTGAATGTCCAGGCCAGAAGTATGATGGCGAGCTAGACCTGGATCAGCAGTCAAAGACTTGGAGGCCCACAGCCTTTTACCGGGCCGGTAGGGGGTTCCTGCTTACCGTCAAGATCACCACGCCTCATTGAGGTAACAAACACTGGGACTCGTTACTAAATTGGGTTTGGATCCCACGTCTTCCTCATCTGCTGCTGAGCCCACATGAACTGAATCTTCTGGAACTTTGGACATGTTCCGTATGAAATGTTTTTTCCTTTTGTTTTCCCTTTTTTGGGGATTTGTATATATGTAAATAGAATGGCCATTCACCTTGCACTGTTCACTGTATATAATATTTCATAAACCGGTGATTCAACTGCACTCAGTTTCCTGCTGCTCCCTCCTTGAGACGATTTTAGAATCTTTTGATTACTAGCCCACATAACCAGACCTTTAACACAAAAATATAGCAACATAGTTGCTACATAAATTGGCGAGCTGGCCAGGAGGGTTGCATGAGCGGAACTGATTTTGTTGATTGTGATTTGACATTGTAGTTTGAACATGGAGGTGTTGGCAAAACGTGGCATTAAGATTCCTAACTCAGTCGTGGTTAAACATACTGTTGACATTGAATCAGATGAAGAAGTTATTGCTTTTCTGAACCAGTATGGAAAAAATATCAAAGGTTGAGGTTATCACTGAGCCTGATTGTTTTTTTTCAGATATGATATTGGTTGAATTTGTATCAGGAAGCGCATTAAGCGAACTGAAAAAAGTTTTATCATACACTTTCAGTTGTGAAGATAGTAAAGTTACGTATGAGATCTGTGACCTTTCTAACATAAGCTCGGAACTTGAAGGGAAGGTTAGGACACACATTTATTTGAAAGATCTGAGAAACTTGGCTCAAATGACAGGACAGGACTATGCAGAGGTCCTGAGCCAAGTGATGTCTCTGCTGGGCCAGTCTGTCACCGAGCTCAGCCTAACACCGCCTGTGAAGCTCCCGCCAGATCCCAGTGACAGGGCGCCGTCATCGCCTCCCCCTGCTGCACCATCTTCACAGATGTCTTCTACCACTGCCTACGGGCCACAAGCTGCAACAGGAGAGCAGGAGGTGAAGGATGAAGTGCCACAGAGCAACCCCAATTCCAGAACATCACCGCTGCCTGATCTTAATCCACCCAAGGTCCAATGCTACGTGGTTGAACATATAATGAAAAGTGATGACGGTGCTGCACATCTTTCTACTGTGAGACTCCGTTCCTTCTCAGGCCGAACCCCAAGACCTCAGCACGAAACAGACTTTGAAACATGGCGCTCAAGTGTCGACCTGCTGCTTCAAGATCCTGCAGTTTCGGATTTACAAAGATCCAGAAGAATAGTTGAAAACCTCTTCTCACCGGCAGCAGGCATGGTGAAACATCTGAAACCAGAGACTCTACCAAAGACCTACCTGCAGATTCTGGACTCTGCTTATGGAACCGTTCAGGATGGAGACGAGCTGTATGCAAAGTTCATGGAGATTTTCCAAGACGCTGGTGAGAAGCCATCTGCATACTTGCAACGTTTGCAGCTTTCAGTCAGTTCAGCCAGTGGTGGCCGGACCAGAAGAAATCCACGACCGGCACCTCCTGAACCAGTTTTGTCGTGGCTGCTGGGACGACAATCTGATTTCCAAGCTGCAATTAAAACAACGCAAGTCTGATCCACCACCTTTCTCCGACCTCTTACTACTTCTCAGAACTGAAGAAGACAGAGAAGCAGCAAAAGCTCAGCGTATGAAGCAGCATCTTGGTTCAAAAGCCAGAGCTGGTGTGCATGCATAGTACGCCTACCCTTCTACGTCGGAAGAGTCCAAAGTGGATGCACTAACTCGCATCACTCAGCAACTCACCAAGCAGCTAGCCGACATACAAAAGCAGCTGACAGCTCTTACATCCAGTCAAACCCAGCCTGCCACGCACAAGTCTGCTCCCCTCAACAAGGCCAACAAACCAGTCCGCACACCCTACAGACCTTCATCAGCAGGACCAAAGCCAGGTTACTGCTACAACTGCGGTGAAGATGGACATATAAAAACCCACTGTGACAATGAGTCGAATCCAGCGCTTGTGGCAATGAAAAGAAAACAGTTTGCAGAAAAACAAAAGAAATTGCAGCGGAACCCTCACAACTCATCTTTAAACTCTGTCTGTCTGTCTGTCTGTCTGTCTGTCTGTCTGTCTGTCTGTCTGTCTGTCTGTCTGTCTGTCTGTCTGTCTGTCTGTCTGTCT
>NW_023416938.1:56718-68681 GCF_002922805.2 Oryzias melastigma | reverse complement strand
AATTGATCTAATGTTTAGTAGCCCACATTTAATGACATCATAATTTTTGTTACTGTGATTCATTCTGTTCATTTGCCTTCCAGCACATTAGCTAACACTAGGAGCTGCTGGGCTAGCCCTGTTTGGGGTTAGCATCGGCGCAAAAGGCCGCTCAGGGGAGAGTTTTAAACTACTGCTCTCTCCCCGGGTCTCCTCTCTGAGTTGTCAGGCTGCATGGCTAAAGCTAGCAGAAATGTTTCTGGACAGAAGAGCCGCTCCGTCCAAACTGGGATGAATGCCATCTCTGCGCATGACGCCGGGCTTTCCCCATGTTGGACAGTGGAAGTTTCATGTCACTGATAAAGAGCAGTTTGGTGCCCATTGGGACTTTGGATTACAGTCGGAAAACAGACATTATTTGTGTTCATGGGGATAAGCATCCTTATCCAAAAACTGAATTAACTGTAAATATTGATGATCAGGCCTATCTACTTACGTTTGCTGTAGTGGATAATTTACCTGTAGATGCTATTCTGGGATGTGATTTACCTGTGCTCATGGACTTGTTGGGAAAACAAACTAATCCAGTAAATGTAATGAAAACTCATGCTGAAGTTGATGTGAAAATGTCTGGTGCAGTACTCACTCGAGCCCAAGCTAAAGCTAATGCTAACGTCCAACCTCTGCCTGATTTTGATGACAGCCTATTTGAGGGTACTAAAAATAAACTAAAGAAATCACGTTCTCAGCGACGCTTTGAGAAAAATCAACATTTAATGAGGCCAGAAGAAACAGATTTTGTGAGAATCAAACAGAATATTGCTGAACTACAAAAGCAAGATGAAGATTTGAAGCCATTGTTCGCTAAGGTTACACAAAATAATGACAAACTCTTTGTGGGAAAATCACATTTTATTGTTGAAAACAATGTCTTGTATATTACTGAGGGTGAACATAAGCGTCTGGTTATACCTGTTGGTTGCAGGCCGCTTATTATGCAACTCGCACACACTATTCCATGGGCGGGACATTTAGGTCGGCATAAAACATACCTTCGAGTTGCGTCTCGTTTCTACTGGCCTTCTATGTACGCAGATATCCAGAAATACTGTGCCACATGCCCAGCCTGTCAAAAAACATGTCCAACTCAAAAATCTGATAGGGGCTTTCTCCAACCACTCCCTGTAATATCCACTCTATTTCGAAGGATCGCCATGGATATAGTTGGCCCGCTTATTAAAAGCAGTAGTGGCCATCAGTATATTCTCGTTGTATGTGACTATGCTACCAGATTTCCTGAGGCCTTTCCCCTGCGCACTATCACTGCTTCCACGGTTGTTCGAGCATTGATTCAACTTTTTCCAGAGTGGGAATCCCAGATTACATTTTAACCGACCAGGGGACTAACTTCACTTCCAGGCTGATGCAGCTCTGATAACAAACATCTTTGAATCTCTGCCATTCGAACCACACCGTATCACCCACAAACAGATGGACTGGTGGAGAGGTTCAATCAGACACTCAAGAGGATGGTGCAGAAGTTTGTGGATGACACAGGTAAAGACTGGGATTGCTGGTTGCCCTTTCTGCTCTTTGCCTACAGAGAAGTCCCTCAAGCCTCCACTGGATTTTCCCCCTTTGAGCTCCTGTATGGATGGGACGTTCAAGGGCCACTGGATCTGCTCCAGAAGAGCTGGGAGGCTCCGTCTACCACACCTGCAGGCACAGGGGTGATACAATTTGTGTTGGAGATGAGAGAACGTCTACAGCGCTACCAAGAGGAGGCAGAGGTCAACCTGCGTGAGGCCCAAAAGAAGCATAAGACGTGGTATGACCAACAGGCCCGTAACCGTGAGTTTCAACCTGGACAAAAGGCTCTATTGCTTCTTCCTTCCTCAACCCACAAGCTGTTGACCAAATGGCAGGGGCCATATGTCATTACGCAGAAGATGGGTCCTGTCACCTGTGAAGTTAATCACCCTGAAAAGAAAAAGCCAAAACAAACATACCATGTTAATCTACTGAAAGAATGGAAAGAAACCCCAAGTCCACCTCCGGTGAAAGCCATGCTGGTGAGAAAGCTCATCTCAGAAAAAGACAGTGATGAAGATGTGACTGAACCTGCTAGCTCTAGCAGTTCAGCTGGGCTGACACACCTCCCAACAGCACAAGCAACAGAATTGACTGAACTGTTCAAAGATGTTTCCTCACTGTTTGCAGACAAACCTGGAAGGACTGGCTTGACTGGACATGTCATCAGGCTGAAGAATGAACATCCAATTCGCCAGCGTGCATACAGAGTTCCACAACAACTGGTGGGCAAACTTCAAGAGGAAATCGACCAGATGTTAATGCTTCAGGTGATCGAGCCTTCAAATTCAGAGTGGTGCAGCCCCATGGTCATCGCCTTCAAGAAAGACGGTTCTCTGCGCATCTGTATTGATTTCAGGAAACTCAACTCCATCTCTGAATTTGACACCTACCCGATGCCCAGAATAGATGACCTGCTGGAGAAGATTGGAGCTGCAGAATACATCACCACCCTTGATCTGTGCAAAGGGTACTGGCAGGTACCACTGGAGAAGAAGAGCCGACCATACACTGCATTCCAAACACCTGCAGGGCTATTCCAGTTTACTGCTATGCCCTTTGGTTTGCATGGTGCTCCAGCCACCTTCCAAAGGTTGATGGACAGAGTGTTACAAGGGTGTGGCCACTGTGGTGCAGCATACCTCGATGATGTGGTCATTTTCAGCAAAACGTGGGCAGAGCACACTCAACACCTTTCCATGGTCCTGAAGCGCATTCAAGAGGCAGGCTTAACACTTAACCCTTCCAAGTGCAGATGGGCCCAGCGAGAAACTGAATACCTTGGGTATCATCTTGGAGGAGGAGAAGTGCGTCCGCAAGTTGATAAAGTGGAGTCCATCAGAGACTGTCCCAGACCAAGAACCAAGAAGGAAGTGCGATCATTCCTAGGACTGGTTGGCTGGTACAGGCGTTTTGTCCCACAGTTTGCAACAATTGCAGCTCCACTCACAAATTTAACAAAGAAAGACCAGAAGAACCCAATTCGGTGGACAGCGGAGTGTGAGAAGGCCTTCACAACCATAAAAACCTGTCTGTGTTCCTCTCCAGTCCTGCGAAGTCCAGACTTCAACCGAAGATTTCTCGTACAGGTGGATGCTTCTGCAGTCGGCCTGGGAGCAGTGCTAGTCCAGGGGGAGCCAGGAGAAGAGCACCCGATACTGTTCCTTAGCCGTAAGCTTCAACCACTAGAAACTCGCTATTCCACTGTAGAAAAAGAAGGCCTCGCAATTAAATGGGCATTAGAGAGTGTGCAGTACTATCTGTTGGGTAGAGAATTCGACCTAGAAACAGATCACAGGGCCCTCACGTGGATAAACTCTATGAAAGATCACAACAGTCGTCATACACGTTGGTACCTGTCACTTCAACCGTACAGATTTGTAGTACGACATAGATCAGGCACCACGAATGTAGTCGCTGATTTTCTCTTTGGGTTGCCGAACATCGTCAACCTCCCTGAGGGGAGGGATGATGTGACGCTGCGGCTCTGTCCCTCCGTCTGAGTGAGCGCAGTAAGCACACGCACATACACACACACCTACACGCTGGCGTGCGCACCCACGTCATAAACCAACTCTGCTGTTATCCCACCACATTATCGTGTAAATTATCTTCCATTTCTTACAGTTTAGACCTTGGGTGCACACTTGGTCATCGCTAGTTTCCCGCATACACACACACATACTAACATTTACTCACCGCGGCTCTGCAGCACGGCGTCTTAGCCACGCCCCCTTTCCCCCCACCTTCACTGACAGCCAAACCGAGGGATTTTTTTTTCCTGTTTATATAATTTTGATGTCAGTTTGTTTCTTTATTTTTTTCATGTTATAGTTTAAATGAATTAATTGTGTTGGAAATACTGTTAATTAGAACCTGAAGTTAAAAGAAGAACTTATTGAAATGGATTGTTTAAATGTAATATTTTGTGGGAGTTACTATTCTGAGTAAAATGCCTAATTGGGTGGGAGTGGTCAGAAGAAGTATAAATGGAGGTACTTCTCTCTCACAATGGCAGTGAGTTACTGAAAGAGAAACAGGCAGAAGAAGTGCCAGTCTGAGATTTGAACACCGAAGGTGACCAGAGGAAAAACTTGTTGGATTTATTTTTTGTCTGTCATTTGCCCTCAACCCTGCTTTATTTTTGTAAATCCCAAAGACTTTATAAAAAAGAAAAACACAATGGAATCTCTCCTGGCTTGCCCCCTGTTTGGCTGATTTTTTTTTTTCTGGACTTCTTAAGAGAACCCCGCGACATTCAGAAAATCTTCCAGTGAAACATCAGAAAGTTCTTCACCTGAAACCTTCTTCTTATCCTTCAGGGAGTTCAGCTCATTTACTGACCTCAGAGTATGCAGTCTGCAGTCTGGACTCTCCAGAAAACCACACAGATGAAGAAATCCGGAATCCTGGATGTTGTTCCTGCTCAGGTCCAGTTCTGTCAGTCTGGATGGGTTGTTCTTCAGAACCAAGCCCAGAACTTCACAGCTGATCTCTGACAAACTGCAGTTCTTCAACCTGAAATCAGACAGAAAAGTGTTCAGGAGCAGTCAGTGGCGGTTCTACACTGAATTACTCCCCGGGCGAGACCCTACCAGCCCCCCCCCCCAACTTAATTTTGTTTGTCCGTTGCCATGTTTTCCTAGAATTACAATTGGAAACAACATACAACAGACATGTAACACAATGCTGTGCAGAATAATAACAGTTATCAGTACGTACTATAATACAAATATACTTTATAAATAAAACTATATGAGGAAATATGATGGTTAAAAAAACATCCATGATTTGAACATTTAAATTACCATATTAATCTGTACTCCAGAGAAGAAAAATCAGTCATGTTGCTCTTCAATCCAATGTCAAAAACATGTTTAGTTATGACATCCAAAGTCTACCAGCCATATTAGATTTATACCAGCTCAACATTTGTCTAATGAAGAAGTTGTATGTTTATCAAAACTGTTATTCCCTTAATTTTGAACTTTTCTCTGAACCTTTAGATGAACACACTCCTTAGCATCAACTTTTCATCAAAGCCCTAAGGTTTATTTCTAGTCATTTTTTAATGTCTTTAACATTTTTTTAAGAAATTGACTTTGTTCAAATCACAAATGTTTTTTTTCAATCATAGAAGAGTAAAGATTAAAAATAAGAACAGTAAAATAATTATTTTAAAGGGTTTTTTTATGTCATGCATATAAAAACATGCTTAATATGTGCACCATTGTTGCATAATTGTGTGTAATGTTACTGATCAGTGTTGTTGTGGGTCACAATGAAATGAATGAATGAATGAATGAATGAATGAATGAATGAATGAATGAATGAATGAATGCCTTTATTGTCATTGTAGATGCTACAATGAAATTTAGGTACAGCTCACACCGTTGTGGACAAAGAAATATACAACACACTAACAGGAAAAAGTAATAAAATACAAAATAAATAGAAGGAAGACACCTAACTATACAGATATGTGCAAATAAAAACAGGTATGTGCAAACGAGCTGAGTATCAAAAGTAAAGTGACGAGAGACAGAACGGATGTGCAACAGTTGCATATGAATGTGCAGGTATTCGGGGTTTATTGCTTATTATTTACATTTAGTGCAGTAACAGCTTTTGGGAAAAAGCTGTCCCTTCATCTGTTTGTTCTGGCTGGTATGGCCCTGTACCGTCTGCCAGAGGGGAGCGGTTTGAAGAGGTGGTGACCGCGGTGGGTTTTATCCTTAACAATGTTTCTGGCTCTGGTGAGGCAGCGGGAGGTGTAGATGGAGGCCATTGTGGGCAGAGGGCAGCCGATGATTTTTTGGGCTGCATTTGTCACTTTCTGCAGCCTCTTCCTGTCGGCCACCGCGCAGCTAGAGTGCCAGACCGACATGGCGTAAGTCAGCAGGCTCTCTATGGTGGAGTGGTAGAAAGTCACCAGCAGCTTTTGGTGGAGTCGCTGCTTCCTGAGCACCCTCAGGAAGTGCAGCCGCTGCTGGACCTTTTTGACTAAGGCATGGGTGTTGGCTTTCCAGGAGAGATCTGCAGAGATGTGGACACCGAGGAATTTAAATGACTCCACCTGCTCCACCTGTTCGCCGTTTAACTCCAGCGGTGTGTGGGTGCCTCTGTTACGGCGGAAGTCCAGAATGATTTCTTTTGTCTTGGAGGCGTTCAGTGCCAGGTTGTTTGAAGCACTCCACTCTCCAAGTTTCCGGACTTCTTCTGTGTAGGCCGTCTCGTTGTCCCCGGTTATCAGTCCCACCACCGTTGTGTCATCCGCGAACTTGATGATGAGGTTCTCGGGGTGGCTGGGACTGCAGTCAGACGTGTAGAGTGAGTATAGTAGTGGGCTCAGCACACAGCCCTGGGGGGAACCGATGCTGAGGGTTCGGACGGACGAGAGGTGTTGACCCAGTTTCACCTGTTGGGGTCGATTGACGAGGAAGTCCTTGATCCATGAACAGGTGGGTGGTGGGAGCCCCAGGTCGATTAACTTGGGGATCAGGATGTCCGGTATTATTGTGTTGAAGGCGGAGCTAAAGTCAACAAATAGCATCCTGACGTAGCTCCCCTGTTTCTCCAAGTGGGTCAGAGCTGAGTGGAGGGTGATGGCTACCGCGTCTTCAGTGGATCTGTTGGAGCGGTAGGCAAACTGGTGGGGATCCAGGGAAGGGGGGAGGCAGGCTTTGATATGTTTTTGAACCAGTTTCTCAAAGCACTTGGTGATGATTGGGGTGAGTGCAATGGGGCGAAAGTCATTGAGGTCCGCTGTTGGTGTTTTTTTGGGGATCGGGATGATGGTGGCAGATTTAAGGCAGGCTGGGATGTAGGCCTGTTGCAGAGAGTGGTTGAAAATGTCGGTGAAGACCTGTGCTAGCTGCTCAGCACAAGCCTTGAGTACTTTTCCTGGTACTCCATCTGGGCCTGTGGCCTTCCTTGGGTTGACAGTCTGGAGCACCCGTCTTACTTCAGCAACCTGGAGAGTGAGGGGAGGGGTGCAGGTGGTTGTTGTGGCTTGAGCAGGGATATTGGGTGATGTGGCTGGGAGTTGTGCTGTAGACTCAAACCGAGAGAAGAAGCTGTTTAGCTCCTCTGCCAGTGCTGCGTCTGAGACAACTGGTGTCGCTGTGTTACCTCTGTAGTTGGTAATGGACTGGATGCCCTGCCAAACCTGCCGGGGGTTGTCAAGCTGCTCCTCGATCTTGGTCTTGTGATCCGCTTTAGCTGCTTTGATGCCCCTCCTCAGCTCAGCACGAGCGATGCTGTACTGGGCCCTGTCGCCTGATCTGAAGGCTGCGTCGCGTGCCCGGAGGAGCGTGCGGACCTGGGAGGTCATCCAGGGTTTTTGGTTTGGAGATACCCGTATGTTCTTCTCCACAGTGACGGTTTCCACACAGTATTTTATGTAGGATAGTACTGTGTCTGTGAAGGTGCCCAGATCTTCATGGTGGAAGGCTTCCCACTGTGTTTCCTCAAAGCAGGCTTGTAGTCGGGGGAGGGCGTCCTCAGGCCAGGTGGTGATTGTTTGCCTTTTGTTCTTGGTCTGTCGGCTCAGGGGGGTGTATGCTGGGGTGAGGAGTAGGGAGAGATTACTTTATGTTAAGCGCTTTGTGTTTCGCTGAATGAAAGGCGCTATATAAATTAATAAAGTTTGAGTTTGAGTTTGAGATGGTCAGACTTCCCCAGGTGGGGGAGGGGCATGGCTCTGTAGGCATGCTTAATGTTTGAATAAACATGATCCAGAGTGTTTCCCCCCCTCGTGGGGCATTTCACATATTGATAGAAATGTGGTAGAACCTGTTTGAGATTTGCCTGGTTGAAATCCCCTGCGATGATGTGCACACCGTGGGGGTAGGCTCGCTGGTGGTTGTTTAGGACTTCCATTAAAACAGAGAGAGCTGTTTTAACATTTGCGTCCGGTGGAATGTAAACTGCAGTAATAATCACAACAGCTAGCTCACGAGGCAGGAAGAAGGGTCTGCATCTTACTGACATAAACTCTAGGTCGGGAGAGCAGTGTGTATCCATCACTGTGCTGTTGTTACACCAACCTACGTGCACGTAGATGCAGAGTCCCCCTCCTCTGTCCTTTCCGGAGTTTTTGTTTCTGTCCCAAATGGAGCACCAAATCAGTGTGTGTTTGTGTTGCTGGGGTCACTGTGAGCAAATACTAGAAATTCCCAGCACACCTGAATGCAGCAATAGCCAGTTCTTAATGCAAGTGCATAAGTGCGGGAATTTCACGCAGCCCCTGAACACACCTCGTGCCGCGGTGAATGTGACAATTAAATCCTTTAAATCTGCGCAATAAAGTCCCGATTAAACGTTTTGAATCAACTCCAAAATGGATGTTTGTGGTGACCAACAGTGGAGGAAAAGCAGACTCCATCATGTTGTGTTTGAGCCTCAGAGATGAAGAACAGAGACTCACTTGTCAAAGTCAAAGAGCTTTTCTGACCGCTAAATAAAGTTTAACCCACGTTTGGTAGTTGTTAATTTAGAGGTCCACCTATATTGAAACATGGGTTATAGAATGTCATGTTATGACTGACTTAAAAATAAAACATTCTACAAAGTAGACCCCGCCCTCCTTCCTCATCCGTCCTCTGTCCTCTCAAGAGACCCGCAGCTGAACTGCCCCTCCCTCTCTCTAAACACCTGTCTGTTTCCTGCTCAGCGGACAGGGGCGCCTGCACCAGCAGAGGGCGCTAATTCGCTGATTTCAGGCCGTTCAACACATGACAGGTAGTAGACGATCATAGCTGCGCAGATTATTTTTTCCTCCCAGAGGTGAGATGTCGCCCCCTTTGAATCGGCGCCCCGGGAAGCTGACCGTATTGCCCGTGCCTAAAACCGCTACTGGGAGCAGTGATGACAGCTGGAGTTCCAGCAAGTAAACCAAGTTTGATCAGATTTACAAGATCATTATTGAAACAGATCAGTTTCAGATCAATCATCATCACACAATCAACTCAACTGATGAGGAAAATATCAAATAACCATCAGTTTTTCAAACAGCTGTAGAGCTTTAGATTCTCTGGTCTAAGTGTTTCCGCTGATTTGGTTCTGGAGTTTCTGCAGACAGTTCTAAAGTTAGTTTCTAGTCATTTTATGGTCTGGTCCATCATTACAGAACTGAATCTATGTTTATCAGGAGATCACAGAATCTCATTTCAAATCTCATCAGGGGATTCTGGTGGAGTCCTCTCTCTCTCTGCTGCTCCCAAAGTCCTATGGACCAGTTTAATGTCAGACAATATTTTAATAAACTGGTCCAGACGGGTCAAAGTTGCTGTTTAATATTTCTAAGGTTCTGGCATATTAAAAAAAAACAAACAATTTTCTTTACATTAAAAGAGTCTACAAGATATGTTGTTTAAAAATATATATATATCAGATATTTGACAGATGATGAATATTCAATGAAACAAAGTTGCTGATTTGTAGAAGTTGTTTCTGATTCATATAAAGTAGATTAAATGGATCATTACAGTTTTTTTTCCATAGAACTCGATTCTAACACTGATTTAGTCTGCATGTGGACTTCATCTAAAGCAGGAGTCTCGAACCTTTTATGCTCACTGAGATACTTTAAATAATGAAACAGCTGGAGATCTACTTATGTTTAGTTGATTTGATTTACATTCTAAATGTTCACATTGAACAACTGAAAACAGTGAAGTTAAAACAAAAGAGGTTTTGTGTTGAAAACTTTCACATCAGATTCTGTCAGTGAGAAGTCTGGTCCTGCATAGATTCAACCAGAGCTGTAAGCTGGGGTGGATCCACTGAGGTTTACTCAGATGGAGTCATTTAAATGTTCATCTGTCAGTCTGGTTCTGAACTTCATGACATTCATGTCAGAAAAGGCAGATTCACAAAGAAATGTCCACCCATGTTACGGCTGTGGCCGTATTTGGGTTTTCTTTTTGGTGGTGTATTTTTGTCAGAGTGGGACTCTTGTGTGTTTGTGGATCTTTGTGTTTTCTGTCTTGATTTCTTTCAGGTGTGGTGCTGGAGGCGTGGCTCCCCATTGGTCAAACCTGAAGGAGGGGAGCCTTTAAAACCACCATTTGGACCTTCAGCCCGCGAGAAGGGAGCTGGGCTGCAACCTGTCTCCACTGCAGCTCAGTGAACTTCTCCACCTGTTTTGATTTGTGCTAGGTCCCACTCTGTGCTCTGTGTTTAGTGTTGGTTTAATTTAGGTGAAGCTGTAGGGGTGAACTGCCAATTTCTTTAGTAAATGTCTTCTCCTGTTTATGTTAGTACAGGGAGGTTAGTGTTTGTCATTATTTTCTTTTGCAGGTAAGCTCCCTGGGTTGAGTTAGTTGGGGTTTTGTTTGTTATTTTGGCCTTGGTTCACCCTGAAGCCTTTTGCTTCACCTTTAGTTATTGTTTGGGTGTTCTTGTAAATACATTTGTTATATTTTTATGGAGGCATTTGTTGTGTTTTGTTACACATTTTTTATTTAAATTTACTTTTATGTTAGGCCCTAGACCACATGGGGCATAACAACCCAAATAATGCTGCCATTTTCAGAGCAGCCTGCTGGAGATTTGGATCATTTTCTGGCTGCACTAAACTCCAGAAGTGCTGAGAATGCTGCAGAGATTTGATCTGAACATCATTGTGGAGATTTAGGACTTCCATCTCCACAGGATCTACAGAGAACAGGTCAGCATCTGTCCTGACAACTCACTGATGTCCACATCCAGAAAAGCTTCACAATAAATGTCACACAGGCTCTCAAAGTCACAGAATCTGTTTGAAAACTCTTCTACCAGCTTGGACAGACATCACAATATCTGTGAACATGAAGAACTTTTTCTGTCCCTGAATGAACTTCCAGCATCTTTGATACTGAGAGGAAGAGATGAAATCTTTAGTTTCTGATTTGCTGGATGTAGAAACTGAGCTTTACTTTGAAGGTCTTCACAGCTCTGATCATGTCACATATAAACCAGATCCAACAACCACTCAGTGTCTCTCAGTAAAGAAGTATCCTCTCTCCTCATTTGCATGAAATCCTTGATTTCACTGAGCAGAGAGAGGAAGTGCTGCAGAACTTTGTCTCTGCTGACTCCTGTGACCTCAGAGTGAAGGAGGTCACCATGTTCAGCAGAACATTCCTCCAGGAGAAGCTGGAAGCTCCAGTGTGGCAAAAATGTATAGCGCTATAACTATAACTCATTCATACAAATCATAATCGTAACGTAATGTAACGTGAGGCTGCACAGAGATGATGCTGAGACGTTTTTTTCTGCTTAAGACATTTTAAATACGCTGGTCGCTACACTAACATGAATAAATCCAGAACCCTGTTGTATGTTTGAGCTTTTCTGCTCCTTCTGAGTTCTACTCAAAGAGAAACTGTCCAGAATGGTTGAAGACTGTAGAATTCTGATGAACAGACTCGCCAACAGAAAGTCCAAAGTCTGCCTTGGTCTCCAAGCATGGCAATGCGAGGTAGAGAAACCTTGGATAGAATCTAGACCAATCAGCAGGCTGTTTGGGGTGGCACAAACATAATGCTGTGAGAAAATTTTTAACACAAAATCAAAGATGGGGCGAGAGTGAGATGAAGCACTACACATCTAAAAGACTGTGTGCTGCAAAAGCAAAAATATTTTTGAAAGCCAATATTAAATATTTTTATTTACAAATTAGGATATTTTTTTCTTAACACTTAACATTTTGTTTAGAATTTACAAAATTTAGATCTCAAAACTGACTTCTGATTGCAATATTGTGGCACAAAACACTCCACAGAAATCAACCATGACAGCAAGAAGCTGATTGGACTTTTCTACAGCCAGTCTACAGTCTACTCCAATGAAGGACAGTGCAACACAATGTTTGATTGACAGCTAGTTGACAGTCGTTTCATGTTGGGACA
>NW_023416938.1:19572-56694 GCF_002922805.2 Oryzias melastigma | reverse complement strand
TTTGCAATTTTGATTGGTTATCAACTTTATAAAGTGACAAATCAATCTGGTTTTATGTTTAGACAAAACACGATGAGCTACCGGTGTTTCTTTCTGTGCTATTTGAAAAAAAAATCCACCAAATTTCCTCCTTGTAAAACCAAAATGAAGATTTTTAAATGTATGAATCAATCAAAGTGATCTGCTTGAGTTTGGAGATCTTTGCTTTCCTTCAGTCATTTCCAGATATTCTGGAAGTAGATCTGCAGTGAAGCAGAAACAGGAAGTAAAGAAGAGACAGAAAAGCAGGAGACACATCAGCATGGTGGAAACATTCCCTCCTGTCTCCTTTTCCTCTTTTCCTTGACCTTGTTGGAAAAGGTCATGGGATGAAGGAAAGGTTGTAGAGAAATTCATCAGACGGCTGAACTGACTCCAAGCTGTGATCCAGAAAATGTTTAGAAAATCTTCCAGTGAAACATCAGAAAGTTCTTCACCTGAAACCTTCTTCTCATCCTTCAGGGAGTTCAGCTCATTTACTGACCTCAGAGTCTGCAGTCTGCAGTCTGGACTCTCCAGAAAACCACGCAGATGAAGAAATCCTGAATCCTGGATGTTGTTCTCACTCAAGTTCAGTTCTGTCAGTCTGGACGGGTTGTTCTTCAGAACCAAACCCAGAACTTCACAGCTGATCTCTGACAAACAGCATTTTATCAACCTGAAATCAGACAGAAAAGTGTTCAGGAGCAGTGATGACAGCTGGAGTTCCAGCAAGTAAACAGAGTTTGATCAGATTTACAAGATCATTATTGAAACAGATTAGTTTCAGATCGATAATCATCACACAATCAACTCAACTGATGAGGAAAATATCAAACAACGCTGTAGAAGTGGCTGCACGGTTGGAGGTACTGTGGTAGTGCAGTACATATAAGGTTAAATTTTATTTTAATACCACAGAAAAATTACCTGATGTCTTTGTGAATGCTGTCTTTCTGAAAATCTGTAATTTTCTTACTTTTTACTTCTTCAATGATTTATGCCTAAAATGGCCAGAAGGGGGCGCACAGGGCTTGTTTCTCTCATTCGAGTAAAAGCTCTCAATGAGGAAACAGCTCGACGCGTTTTCTTTCTTTCTCCTTTTAGGAGAGCAACAGTAGATCGTCTTGATGTACTCCAGTGTTTCTAAATTATCCCCCCCCTCCCACTCCCCATGAAGAACTTATTCTTTCGCGCCCCTCTACAGCTTTTTACTACAAATATAAATGGTATTAGTCAATTTGCTTAAGTTAACCTATATCTTTTCAAAATGTTGTACCTTTATTATCATTAAAGAATATAAAAAAAACTTCTAAGTCATCTTTTTATTACATTTTCTTTCTTTTTTGAATACTTCCAAACTTTCAGATAAAGTTAAAAACAACATTCTTTCCTTTTTTCCCTCCATAGTAGTGATGGAATTCTGTCTACTCCCAGAGATTCAGTTCTTTTGCATTGGTTCTCTGAAAACAGAGGCTCTTTAAGCTACCAAATTGATTTTTGGGTTGTTTTTTGCTTCATTTAATTTATTATCAACTACTATGTAGGATTACACACAAAATCCATAACTAATGTAAACATGTTTCTATTCTTATAAAGTATATATTATATATATACACTGTTATATTATATATTTATCCCTTCCAGATAAAATATACAAAATAAATAAAAAAGGACCAGTTATTAACCATTCAGTTTTTAACGCATTATATATTTTTTTCCTTTTTATAAACACATTTGAAGTGAACAACACAAAACTCTGCAACCACAATCCAAAACACAAAAGTGTACAAAACCAACAAATAAAGAGTTTTATTCCCAATAATATTAAGAAAGACAAAAGTGTTTCAGCTTTGAGGAGGAAATCTGGTTTCTTAATGATCTGTTCTGTGTTAGAGAAGATTCTGCACAGGTTGGTAGTGGAGTTCTATAGATTTATTTCCTGCAGATTCTCTTCCTTCATACTATCAATAGTCAAATGGTTTCAGTTTTTTCTTCTTTTCTAATAATCTCATTTTCTTTAAGTTTTGTGTTTATGTTGTCTCTCTGTCTCTCCCTGCTCGTGCTGCTGCACGTGTAAGCCCCCCCCTACCTCCCCACCCGCAGTGCCCATATACGCGCGCTCAGTGCTTCTTGAGGTTGAAGTAAATCTTTCCTCTCTCTCTGTGTGGATATCATGGTCACTGACAGTCCTCCCATCAAGTGTTCAGTAATAAACATAAATTGCATGAACCTCGGGCTGTCATTATGATTAACATTATGTAGAGCACACTCCACTCCACTGTACACTGCACACCTTTGGTCAGCCTTCAGAGACTAAAAGTAACTTACAATGATGCCTTGACTTATATTAAGAAGGTCCAGAGGGACCAGTGTTAGTGAAATGTTTGTGTCCTCCTGAGTCAGCACACTGCAGGCTGTTTCAAGAAATCAAATGTATACATTTATGTGTCACCTAAATTAGTCTGTAAATATATTTATTTTATTTTTTAACAGTATTGCACATACTATCACACAATATTCATCACAGCTGTGGAAACGCTGATATGACTGTTTACTGAAAGTACAAGACTTTTTTTTTTAATGAGTGCACTTATGTCTTGTATGTATGTTTTTATGGACTAAGAGTCTGGGATTAAAGTTTCTTTTCTATCTTTTGAGTAAAAAGTTATTTTCTTAACCTAAACTGTGTAGCATGCTACGATGCCTTCTGACGTGTTTTCAATTCTCAAAGGATGAGACTTAGACCTCTCAAGGCCATAAATTACCTCTGCTGAGATTTTATCGAGACATTTGAAAATCTGGCCTCTCTTGGATGCTAAGAGGCCCAAATGTGGCCTTGAGTCCACAGGTCTGTTACCCCCCCAGCCCTGTTTCTTGATAAGGAAAACGCTTGACAACTCCTATGAAGGATTTACGGAAACAGAGATTTATCCTAAAGGTCTTTAAAGAATCCTTTCTGTCCCACTCCCTGAATGATCAATGGCAGACCTCTTTGGAATGTAAGGTTTATGACTTTACGACCCCGTGGACCAAAGGAGGACCCAGGAACTCAGCTCAGAACAAGCTGAGATGAACCTTTGAATTTACAATTCTTTGATTCACAAATAAAGATTCTAAACATCTGTTCTTTTATTTGTGGTGTTGAATGTGAATGACTTGACATGAAAATGACTGAACTTTATTCACAGATTTCAACAGGAAGCAGACAAAACTTCCACTATAATCTTTGTTGTTCATAAATATGTGATTTGCATCATAATATGAGTTTAGACAACATTTAATCATGTATTGATAAACTGCATGTTAAGAGTTAATGGAATGGAATACAATTCATGCTTTGATTTAATCCTCTGCTGACTTCCTCTCTGGACGTGCACCTCTGTTTGCAGGATGAAACTGCACACACTTGTTGGCTGGTTTTGCTGTGATGTTTAACCATCTCTTTCTAAAATGACGCATTGGCTGATCCATGCGTCAAATGGGGGAATGATATATGGTATTTGAACTGTTTAAGATGATATATGGTATTTGAACTGTTTAAAATATCCTTAATGAAACTCTTCTTTCTGCAGTCTGTACCAGTCTGCTCTGATTGATTTACGGTGAGCTTTTGCAGCTGAGTCAACAGGGGAGGGATGTCAGTCTCTGTGTGGGGGACGTCCTCCAAAGTCCAACCCATGGCAGCCCAAGATGCGAGTTGAGATGCCGTCTGTGTATTCTTTTTGTAAACTGCATCAGAACGGAATCTCGCAGAAGTCTTTTGGGTGTGCCAGCGACAATTTGTGATCAGCAATTCTAGTTGGTTTTCCACCAAACATCCTGACTCTAGACCTGTTTTAGCAACTTTTGGATCTGGCTGACTCATTAGCAGGAGAATCAATGAGCTCAAAAGCCAAGTTCTGACCACACAGAGAGCCATGTTGGCTGTTATTGGAGGACTACACCTTCATGTGATATTGGAAACACAAGAAGAGACTTAGTTGGCTAGTCAGTGGAATTAGTAAAACTGTGATTACAAAGAGAGCACTACAACAAAATCAACAGGATCTGCACACACCGATTTTTGTCTGTGAAGCTAGATATTGTACTCCTTAGGATGCTATGGATGAGCACAAAAGTTGTACAATCTGACTCTAAGGTATTGAAGGTGGTGATCAGTTTGTCTGTGAACTGGTGCACCACCAAAATTGGAACCTTCTGTGGTTTAGTTTGGTTTGGTTTGGTTGAACCCAACAAGTCCCACACGGTGTTTGTACAGCTTAAGCTGGTTGCAATGGACCTGTTTCAGGGTGGGCTCCTTTCTTCGATCTCTGCTGATTTTGATCTGCCTGTCTTTCAGGGAAGTGGATTGCCTTATGGCTTGAAAAAAGTTTGATAAGATAAATCTTATCTTGAATGGTGGCATCTGAATATTTCTCCTCCTAACACTGGACCAGGACCCCGAGAGCTCCCCTCCAGGAGATGGCCCTGTGTGCAGGTAATGCCCTAACCTTTTGTGTAAATCTCACTAAGATTCTTTCAGACATCTGGTGCCAGGTGGCTGCTGCCCTCCCGTATCCAGCTGATGGTCAGCCCTGGTGACTTTGTTCTGGTGAAAAGCTCCAGAAGGCACAGGTGGAACCATCAGCGCTGGGTGGGACCCTACTAGATCCTCCTGACCACACAGACAGTGAAGGTCGCTGAGAGGGCTACGTGGATCCATGCATAGCACTGCAGGAGAGTTCTACCACCGTACCAGCACCCGGCTCTGTGTGCAGTTCCTGAACAGCCAACTGGCCTGTCCAGCTGCATCGCCTCGGGGAGATACATGTGGAGTGAAAAAGCGTCCCACTGCAACAGTAGTGAGCCAAGTTCCAACACCCTTCAGTCTTACAATGGAGAATCCCCGCCCCTGGCATCCATTCAGAGAATTTGGATGACCCCTGAGAGCTCTACACCCCTTCCCCTAAGGATTCTGCCAACAAGACCCTCGCCCACAATCCCAAGCGTCACTCTGACTCATCGCCGCGTGTTAAGATCAGTTCCTGTATCCTTGCCTCCTGCCCTGTCCACTCTGCAACACATATGCTCCTCGCTGAGCATGGCGGTTTTTGCTCCTATGGGAAAACTCACCCAGGCAGTTGATGGCCTCAAAACTGTCAGTGACAAGATGAAGGAACATTCTGGTGCAGATACGTCTATGTGAGATTCTTGGATGAATATGTTTGGTAAATACAAGGCTTTAGTAGTATCATTTTTTTATGGGTTTAGCTGTCTTTTCGTCCATTCCCATCCTTTGTGGTTGCTGTTGTATTCCATGCATTAGAGCCCTGTTAAATTAATTAACAACGTCTTTTCACAACGTGTTCCTCAACTCTCTTACAAATCTTTAGCCCAAGACTCCTCTGCCGTTTCTTGTAAGGCTAACGATACCCTGAATGATTCAGACTCATATGATTACGAATCCGACTGTGATACTGTTGCTTATTATTTTTTTTTTTTTAAATTTTGTCTGGTCAACTTCTATGTGATGAATTATCTTAAACCAGAGATGGAGTGATAATTTTGATGTTTTTGAAGTTACTTTTCATTTTTATATACCATATATTTGTTTTTAATCATTTATTCAATATTACGTGTAGTGTCATTTGTGCTTATTCTCTTTCAAGTACAAAATATTTCTTATTCACAAGGTTGGTTCTTAGAACCAAAAGGGAGGAATTGTAAGAGAATATTTTGATTGTAAACATTTAATTGAACTCAGAGTGCTCATTTAATACATGTAGTTGAATGTATTCTCAGATACCTAAAAAAGAACCTGTATCTCGTTAAAATTCCAACTTAGAGAGTGTGACCCAATGCTGTAACCTGCAGATTACCTTTTTCAGGCTTAGGAACAGATGTCAAAGAGCATTCTCCTGTTTTCCTTTCCCAAGCTAGATTGAATGTAAACATTCCCAAATGGCCCCTTAAATTACATCCTCCTTAACCAGGGGTTGATCCCGAGACTAATGCAGGAAGCAGATGCCTCTGAGAAAATTAACAACCAAGGGGGTCAGGACATGTGATATGCAGCATTGTTTGGAGAAGGTTTGACCAGTCCTATAAAAGGCTTAGGTCTTGTCAGTTCGTCGGAACACTCTATGACAGAGTCTTCCCTACACGTCTGTGCGCACCACTTGTATTTTTCTGAGTTTTGTTATTAAACACCTGTGTTAATCTTAAGATGTGTCTGCTCTTCCATCGGATTTCACATTTTTCCACAACAGTGCCCCTTTACGAGACAAGGTCAAATTCTTTATAGAACTTGACCCCTGCTTGCACGCTACAACTGATCTCTTCCATAAAGAATCATTGATGGGACTGTAAGTGATGTCATCCTAGAGCAGGGGTCTCAAACTCAATTCAGCTGGGGGCCGCTGGACGCAGAGTCTGGGTGAGGCCAAGCTACATCAGGATTTTCACAAGAAAATCGCTGATAAAACATTCCAATGTTCTCAAACATCTTTATTTTTGACACAAAATAATGAATTAAATAAATTAATTAATTCATTTAAGATGAATATAAAAAATCAATCATTAATAAATAAAATAACAACAATGACCATACAGCAGATACAGACGACTGAAGAAACCACATATTGACTCACTAGAACAATGTTTCTCAAATGGTGGGGCGCGCCCCCCTGGGGGGAATGTGAATAAAAACATGTTTACATCAGTTATGGAATATAGCAAAAACAACCTAAAAATGCATTTGTTACCAGAAAGAGCCACTGTTTACAGTGAACCAAAGGAAAGAACTGAATCTCTGATAAAAGACAGAATTCTATTACTACTGTGGTGGGAAATACTTGTTTTGAAAGTATTCTAAAAAAAAAAGAAAGAAAAAAAAATAATAAAACAGATCATTTAGAAGTTTTTTTTTTAAATTGTCCTTTAAAGATAATAAAAGTACAATATTTTCAGGAGATACACGTTTGACTTGAGCAAATTAACTAATGACACCGATTATATTTCCAGCAGAAAGCTGTAGGGGGGGGTAAGTTCTTCATGGGAGGAGTTGTGAGAGAAAATTTTTGAGAGACTACGACGCTGAAGTTGGTTTCCGATTCACAGCTTCCGATTCGCAAGAGCGTTCCACTGTATTTTTCAAACTCAGACCACCTAAAAACAGGTCCTGTTCAAAAACTACTGTACGCAAACAGTTCAAACCAGGATTAAATTATGCTTTAGATAGTAAAGAATAAATTAAGCATAGTTTCTGATTTGTGAAAGCTTTTGCTGATTTGTGAAAATGTGAAATGGGAGGATTTTATGGCATTTTTTGCACCTAGACAGTTCAAAGCAGGATTAAATTATGCTTTAGATAGTAAAGATTACATCAAACACAGTTTCTGATTTGTGAAAATCAGTTAGGCGGCCGTGGTGCAGTGGTAGGGCAGTCGACTCCTGATCAGAAGTGAGCAGGTTCGACTCCCGCCTTGCCCGCCCATGTGTCGAAGTGTCCTTGATCAAGACACTAAACCCCGAATTGCCTCTGGTGGGAGGTTGGTGCCAGTGTTTGGCAGCGGAGCCACCACCAGTGTGTAAATGGGTGAATGGGTCTTTGACTGTGAAGCGCTTTGGGCCCTCGAAGGAGGGCAGAAAGCGCTATACAAGTATACGCGATTTACCAATGTGAAATAGGATGTTTTTTATCACATTTTTTCCCCTTGATCACCTAAGAACAGGTCCTGTTCAACAACTACAACACCTAGACAGTTCAAAGGAGGATTAAATTATGCTTTAGATGGTAAAGAATAAATAAAGTATATTCTCTGATTTGTGAAAGCTTTTACTGATTTGTGAAAAAGCAAAATTGGATGATTTTATCGCATTTTTTGTAATCTGACCATATAAAAACAGGTCCTGTTCAACAACTACAGCACCTACACAGCTCAAGCATGGATTAAATTATGCTTTGAATAATAACGATTATGTCATACATAGTGTTACGGCCCTGGTGTATCCGGCACTCTTTGTGTATGGTTTGTCTGGTTGTGTGCTTGAGTTGGAGTGAATGAGTTGGTGTGCATGTGAGTTTTCTTTCTATAGGTGTCTGAGCTGAGAGCTGTGGACCCGCTCATCTACACCTACACCTGGACCTCGTCATGCAATCAGCTGAGGACCAGTGATTGAGGATCCACACCTGGATAAAAGAGCTGACATCCCCATCAAACATTGGCAGCTTTTGTAACACCCTTTCTGGGGTCCGTTTCAAGAAGCAGGTTCAACAAATTTAGAGTTCGAACCTGAACTTAGAGTCACTGGACTCTAAATTCTCAAACTCAGGGTTTTCGGTTCCAGAACAGCTGAAAATGTTTGATTCAATCAACTTGAAGTTGTCAGAACCAGAATCAGGTGTGAGCGTCGCGACCATAAAAAGCCCTGATCAATGGAGCAAAGACAGCACGATTCACCATGGCAACGGGGACAAACATATGAGTTTACTACTTCCGGCGGCGGCAATTGATAAGTTCCTTCAAGCATATGCGACTATAGGAGAACATTTTCTGCAAGAAAAGCAACACAGCTGCAGCGGTAGAACAGATAGAAAATATCTGCAGTTATTTTAATCATTTCAAATAACGAATAAATAATGTCAGGAAGGTTATTTTGTCTCTTGTTGAGTAAGGAGTGGTTTTTGATCTGTTACTAATTTAACCAGTAATCTCCGTAATCGCATGAATAACCAGTTTTCGTAACCCCCCCCCCACCTACACACACAGATGTCACTGCACGCTAAAAAGAAACTGTAGCTGCCTGGCACATGTTTAAAAAGCATTTATTTAATTTTAATTCTCATGACTTAAAACATATTTGCCAAATTTTTATTTTAAGCATAAAAATAATTTCCGTAGCCGGGAATCGAACTCGCAAACTCTGCAGTGAGAAGCAGCGTTGCTGACAACTAAGCTAATGCTTGACACAAGCAAAGGATGGTAGATGATTTGAAATGGTTTCTCGGTGTTTGATATCCCATAATTTCAATTGTTATGGGTCTAAAATAAGGAAAAGAAAACTGTATTTTTTAATAGCGAGTCCCTGGAAAAACTCACTATTTATAATATCGCTGAAATAAAAATGAATCAGTAAACTGCAGTCAGTCGACTCGTGTCCTCCAAATCCTCTACCGACATAAATAACATTTCCTCTGGATTAATCAGCCTCCTATCTACATGATCCTCTATGAATCAACATGTCATTTCGGTTTCTGAGTGGTAGAAACGTGACGTCTCTAATGTGAATATTCTCTAAATGTTAATGAGGAACTCATATTTGAACATCTTTCACTTTAAAAAGGGGCGGAGACCTCAGAGAACTCTAAGTTTCCTGAAGAAAACCTGCTACCGACCAGGTTTCGTTCACAGACTCAGTTACCATAGTGATTGATTCTGAGTTCAGCTTAACCTGCTTCTTGGAACGTTTCTCCCACTTTCCCGGGTTTGAGTTATCTCTCTTTCTGGAACTGAAAACTCAGAGTTTTGCCGAATTTGGAGTTCACGAACTCAGAGTTCCAACAAAACCTGCTTCTTGAAACGGGCCCCTGGTGGTCAGCCTGCCCATGGTGAAACTCACACTTTAAGTTCCAGTCCTCTTTCTTGTGGACTTTGGTGTGGAGCTTATGGTTGAGAGCCTGTATCAGAAACTGGTGAAAATTTGTGTTTTAGGCATACTTAAAAGACCTAATGGGTCTCAGTCTGACTCTCATGTGGAGAAAATTTATGTTCCTGTTTTGTATTTAACCCTTGTTTTCTTTTGTTGAAATTCTATTTATGTTAAATTTGCAGCTAACGGCCAATGAAAAAGCTGCACACTACCATAGTGCTCCAGTCTGGCTTTTCTTATTTTTATGTTACACCTTTTCTCCCTTCCCCTCGGTTGGGACCGTAACACATAGTCTATGATTTGTGAAAGATTTTATTGATTTGTGAAAATGTGAAATATAATGATTTTTATCGCATTTTTTGTCCCCTGACCACATAAGAACAGGTCCTGTTCAAAAACTACAGGATTTAGACGGCTCAAACCTAGATTAAATTATGCTTTGAATAATAAAGATTATGTCATACATCGTCTCTGATTTGTGAAAGCTTTTATTGATTTGTGAAAATGCGAAATATGATGATTCATATCACACTTTTTGCACACTCACCATTTAAAAAAACAGGTCCTGTTCAAAAAACACTATACTTAGACAGTTCAAACCAGGATTAAATTATGCTTTAGATCAGGGGTCTCAAACTCAATTCAGCCGGGGGCCGCTGGAGGCGGAGTCTGGGTGAGGCTGGGCCGCATCAGGATTTTCACAAGAAAATCACTGATAAAACATTCCAATGTTCTCAAACAGCTTTATTAAAAAAATTAATTTAAAAAAATTAATTTAGAAAAAAATCAATAGAGAATAAATAAAATGATAACCATGACCATACAGCAGATACAGACGACTGAAGAAACCATATATTGACTGATTGACTGACTGACTAGAACAGTGTTTAAATGGTGGGGCGCAGCCCCTTTGGGGTAATATGAATAAAAACATGTTTACATTAGTTATGGATATTGTGCATAATCCTAAGTAGTTGATAATAAATTAAATATGGCAAAAACAACCTAAAAAGGCATTTGGTGGCAGAAAGAGCTGCTGTTTACAGTGAACCGAAGAACTGAATCTCTGAGAAAAATAACAGAATTCATCACAAATGTGGAGGGAAACAAGGAAGGATATGTTTTAACTTTGTCTGAAAGTTTTGGAAGGTTTCTAAGAAAAAAGGAGGAAAAATTAATAAAACAGATTATTTAGAATTTTTTTAATTTTCTGTAATGATAGTAAAAGTACAATATTTTGATATTTTGAGGAGATATACGTTTAACTTGAGCAAATTAACTGATACAAATGATATTTGCAGCTGAAACTCTGGACCAGAGAAAACTATTTTTATTCAGTTTCAGATGTCTGTATTTACAGAACCTCCTTTATTTCTGAGCTGAGAGCAGCGCGCTCACTGAAACGTCAATGCAAACGCGCGCACACCAGCATTCCTGGCCTCCACATGTGGAGCGCGTGTAACCGCGCTTTGCTTTGCAATTTTTTAACTCTGGTCTCGAGCTCTACGCACAAATCGGGCACGCACTGAACGGCCACTGAATCTTCATTCCGGTTCAACATTTCCACGCACAGTCGCAGCAGCGCAGAGCTCTGACCAATCAGCAGCTCTGATTTGGGAGCTGCGTGTGTGGCCTCTGCTTCATAGCACTGAAGTGCTGAACATGATCAAAGACAAAATGAATCCTTGCGGTTTGTGTCCGGTCGGGTTAATATGACACCCACACAGACATTTAAAAGGACAGAGTTGTGACAAGAGAAAATATGGAGCAACATTTCGGGGGTTTCCACAGTCTTTACTTTTTGCTCCGAGATTCTCCCTATTGTAGATGCAGAAGAGCTCTAATGAACAGTAAAAATACAATAGAAGAAGAATCTCCTCTCTGCTACTGCGTGCTTGACCGCGCTGCTCTGGTGTGGATACCACCTGCTGACCACGCGCAGACAGCGTTCTTGAACGCACCCCACGCGGCCGTTGTGGAAGCACCTTTGAAGATTCTGCTCTCGCGCACGCGCGCATCACTCACGCACATGGAAGTAGTCAGAGTTTTTCTGCTCGTGGAGGAGGAAAAAGCGCTCGCGAGAGTCTGATTTGTCCGCGCGGAATGTTTGATGCGTGCACGGAAATGTCTTAATTCTGCTGGAGTTTTGACATAAATAAAACTCCACATGTGTCTCCCATTCATTCTAAGTGAGACATTCAGCTCCTCCAACACCCGGCGCGGCGTCAGAAACTCGCTTTTTGATGAGCGGCACGCTGTGAATTTGTCGCGCGGCGATGGAGGGGCGGGGCGCAAGAATCACGTTCAGTGTGAAAGCACTTCAAGCGGCTTTATAGCTCCTCGTCCTCCCATCTGACTAAAGGAATGACTGAATGAGTGAGGAGGTACTGGACAGCCCGCTGATGTCCCGCCCTCCAGAGTCATATTCCTCACTGTGATTGGTTCGTTCAGCTCTTCACAAAACAACTGTCATTCATATCAACCTTGCGGGCCGCACCAACAGTAATCTTTCATATGAAGACGCGGGCCGCAAATCATCATCCCGCGGGCCGCGAGTTTGAGACCCCTGCTTTAGATAGTAAAGAATAAATAAAGCATAGTTTCCCATTCGTGAATGTGGTACATATAAGATTAAATTTTATTTTAATACCACAGAAAAATCACCCGATGTCTTTGTGAATGCTTTCTTTCTGAAAATCTGTAATTTTCGTACTTTTTACTTTTTCAATGATTTATGCCTAAAACGGCCAGAAGGGGGCGCACAGGGCTTGTTTCTCTCATTCGAGTAAAAGCTCTCAATGAGGAAACAGCTGGACACGTTTTCTTTCTTTTTTCAGGAGAGCAACATTTTGGAGGCATCGCTGGGATGGTGAGCCTGAGGGTTTTCCCCCCTAACACGCGTGGAGCTCTTTTGCTAATCATCCCGAAAAACTACCTAGATGAAGACTGAAAGGACGCCAGACAGCAACTACCAGCCCGTATTCTGAAGTGAGCAGCAACTACTTGGAGCAGCATATGTCAGTTAAGTCTTAATAAAACCTCACGTCCACAATTCTACCTTCACTGCAAAAGGATATTCCATAAGATGGAGTCTGAACTGGAAAAACTGCATTTGGAAATCATAGGGGCACTATACCATTTAAATGGGGAGCAACTGACCAAACTATGTAAAGCACTTCAGATTTCTGGGCCTGCTAAAGAACATGTTAAAGACAGAACTCGCACTCATTTAATCCCGCATGTTATAAAGCACCTTGATTTTATTGGGTTGTCCGACCTGGAAGATGAGGGCATGTCAGACTTAGTCCATATTAAATACATCATAGAAACTGTA
The DNA here is from genome assembly GCF_002922805.2 of Oryzias melastigma. Lineage (NCBI taxonomy): Eukaryota > Metazoa > Chordata > Actinopteri > Beloniformes > Adrianichthyidae > Oryzias > Oryzias melastigma. The sequence continues at coordinate 43,709 of NW_023416938.1, read as the reverse complement.
CAAGCAGGTCAGGAAACTGAAGAGGATGACTCCATAAACAATGCGGAGCGGGAGAAACTCGAAAGAGAACTAGAGGCACTCAAGCTGTCATTAAAAGAGAAGGAGAGCGCTATCCAGGGTTTAATGACCAAAACCACATCCCCAGCCTGTGCTAGGCCTCCAGTGAAACCCACATTGCAAGCATCACCTGATGGTCTCACATGGCACAAAGACTTTAAAATATCAGGCCAAATTGGTGAGCCAGGGCAAAAAGATCGACTGACATTCTCTAGTCTGGCAAGACAAATTGAAAATGGGCTAACTAAAGGGTACTCAGAAGCAGACATTATTGATGCTGTCATTCATGCCATTTCCCCAGGTATGCAACTGAGAAGGTATCTAGAGGGTAAAGAAAACTTAACTCTTCCAGCTCTTCGCAGGATTCTGAGATCCCACTACCAGGAGAGAGGAGCTACAGATCTGTACAAACAGTTAACCTTAGAGTCACGGAGCAGTAAGGAAACCCCACAGAACTTCTTAATCAGAGCAATGGACTTAAGGCAAAAAATACTGTTTGCTTCTCAAGAGGCTAAATCAGGCTTGAAGTATGACCCAGTCCTAGTCCAGAGTTTGTTTATGCACACAGTGTTAACTGGTCTCTTAAGTGATGACATCAAAAGTGACCTAAAGCCATACCTGTTACACACTAACACATCAGAGGAGAATCTGCTAGAAAAACTCAACCTAGCATGTGCTAATGAAAAGGAAAGGCAGGAAAAAAAGAAGCACTGTGCCCCACGAGCAACAAATGTCAGTACTGTGCAGTCTTGTGAAACTTCTGTGGAAAAGAAACCAACTCCCCAGAACTTCAACACCATGCCACCAAGTCTGGCTTCCGAAATAAAAGAAATATGCTCGGAAATGGTGCTACTAAAGGATTTAAAGGCAGAAGTTTCTAAAATTATGGAAACCATTCAGAAGACTGTACCCCTACTGCATTCCACCCAAAACACAGAAAGCCCTAGCATGCCTTTCTCATACTCAGTGATGCCGACTCCACAGTTTCCACCATACAGGGCAGAGGCAAATACCACCCCAGCTCACCCATTGCCAACAGCCGCAGCTGTACAGAGCTATAGGCCCACATTTAGCTCAGGGAGGATGCGAGGAACTGCTCAGTTTCAGCAACGCTTCGCACCACAACGGTTTTATTCAACACCTCGCCCCAGTCCCAAATGATATAGTTGTGTACAGACAGGAGAGGAATTTTGTAAGCATTGTTTTAGATGTGGAAGTGCTGAACATTTCAGGGCAGGTTGTAAAGCGAGAATGATGCCAAAACCACCTAGTCAGGGTTCTTTAAACTGAAAAAGGTTGCTCCTGCGGGACACCGAGCAGCCACCATCTTAAATGGGTCCCAAATTTGTGCGACTTGTGAGACTAAAGACAAAAACCAACTCAAATGTTGTTCAGTGTGCAAGTCAGTTGTTTATTGTTCAAAAATGTGTCAGACAGCCCATTGGGGCACACACAAGAGAGACTGCAAGCCCTACGTGTGTTCAGGTGTTAAAAACTGCAACCAGGTTCGGTGAGAGGCTTGAATGCAAAGGTAATACATGTAACAAGGGTAAACTGACAGTTTTATTTGTGTGTTTTTGTTTAGAATTTCATCAAATCCTGATCTTTGTATTTATTTATTTTTACAAAATGTTTATTTTGTTCACAATCAAGATATATCTTTTATTTGAGACGTGAATGTTAATATCTGTACTGTCACTTTAAGAGAACTTTCTGGGTTTCTGTGTACCGCCCCCACCCTCTCAGTTCGCGCTGAGATGACTGAGGGGAGGTAATGCTTTTGTTCTCCATTTAAATTTTTTATTTATTTTCGTAGATTACAGAAGAAAATGTAACTGAAGGTTTGCTGAAGTGCAAATGTCATAAGTTATGGTGAACGTGCAGTAGTTTCAGTTAACTACAAACTGTGTAAATGTTAGAAAGTTTGTAGTTTCTGCCGTAGTAGACACGTGTGGACAGGTCTCCCGTTCTCTGCTCAACAGGATACAGCGACCCCGTGTGTGTGGCGGGAGAACTGCATGTCACCAAGTTTTATTTTCTGTTTGATATGTACAGTTTTGCTGAGATGTCTGCGAGGAGGGTCATCAATGAAAAGACCAGCAACCAGTAGATGTCTGTGATCCAGAGTCTCGTCGTCTGTCAAGCCAAACACAGAACATAACGCAGAGCATTTTCTTTTGGGTCAACGGATTTGTTTGCCGGGCAGTTACACCCCCATTACATACAGAAGTAAAAAACATGAAGTCAGTGAAGGAACTGGTTGGCAGGAAGTGTCTCATCAAGTGTTACTTAAATGATCAGATGACCCAGGCTCTTTGGCACACAGGCTCGCAAGTTTGTGCCATAGATGAGGGATGGAAGGAAAGTTACTTACCTGACCTAGACTTGAGGGATGTATTAGAGTTACTTGATCCGTTTCACTCTTTGAATCTTGAAGCAGCTAATGGAACAGAAATGCCGTATATTGGCTGGGTGGAAGTATCTTTCAAGCTTACTGCTGATGATAGTGAGTTATTAATCCCTGTACTGGTGTTGAGGACTAGACAACAACAGCATACTATCATTGGTTTTACTATCATTGAACACCTCGTGCAGCACAGTCAAGCAGAGGATGCCCTACCTAATGAGAAGGAGAAGCTGGTGAGGTCTGTTAGATTTGCGTTTCCTCATCTCAGAAATATAAAGGCAAAAGCATTTAATAATGCAGTTAGAGTAGGACAGGTGTGTGAATATACTGTGAGGACAGTAAAAGAAAGGATTATTGTGCCAAAGTGCAGCTCCGTGGAAGTCGAGTGTCGAGTACAGATTCCCCCAGTTAGAGAGGAACATATTTTGATTTTTGAACCCCATCACAATCCGCAGTGGCCAGAAGGGTTGGAGTTTTGTGATACGGCTGTTTTGTTGAAGGTTGGGTCTGCTCCAAAGATAGTCATCAGTGTGCAAAACCCCACAGGTCATGAGATTATACTGCCTGGCAAAACTTCCATCGGCGTTGTACAGTCAGTACAGTCAGTTTACCCAGTTGACCTATTCAGTCAGCAACACTCACCCGCAGTCACTGTTAATCATATTCAAACAGAAACATCTGAGCAAAACACCTCTTCACAAGAACAATGGGACCCACCTGTTGACATAACTCACCTGAATGAACAGCAGAGACAAGTTGTCTGCCAGATGTTGAGGGAGGAGTCGGAGTCATTTTCTAAATCAGATGATGATATTGGTTGTATCCCCAGTCTTCAAATGAACATTTCAATAAAAGATGCTGAGCCTGTGTCAAAAACCTATCTCTCAGTTCCAAAACCCTTGTACAAAGAAATGAAAGACTATCTGCAGGACTTGATTGCACAGGGCTGGGTTGAAAAGTCCACATCCTTATATTCTTCCCCAGTCGTGTTTGTGAGAAAAAAAGATGGCTCACTACGCCTGTGCATTGACTATAGGGACCTCAATTGGAAAACTCACCCAGATCTCCACCCTATACCAAGGGTAAAGGACGTGATGGACAATTTAGGAGGCAAAAGGGTGTTCTCATTGCTTGATCAAGGTAAAGCTTATCACCAAGGCTTTGTTGGACAAGATAGTCGGCACCTGACAGCTTTTGTAACACCTTGGGGCCTGTATGAATGGGTCCAAATTCAATTTGGACTAATGAACGCTCCTGCTGCATTCCAACGCTGCATGGAAGAATGTTTAGAAGGTCTCAGGGATGAAATATGCGTGCCCTAACTTGATGACATCCTTGTGTTCAGCAGGACATTTGAAGATCACGTTGCTCATGTCAGGCTGGTGCTGCAAAGACTGAGAGAACATGGAATAAAGCTGAAACCCAAGAAATGTGACTTGTTCAAAGCTGAAGTGCGCTACCTGGGACGGATTGTGTCAGCAGAAGGAAACAAAATTGACCATGCTGATACAGCTGCGGTAAGAGCATTGAAACACAAAGAACCCCATAATGTTGGTGAGTTAAGAGCTGTTCTTGGGCTACTGAGCTATTATAGGCAATACATCAAAGACTTCTCAAGAATTGCAAGCCCTTTGTATGTCCTGCTCAAAGCACCTTCCGAAACAGTTGTACAACAAAGAAACAAAAACAAATGGCGATATAAGCAAAGCAAGGCAATCTCATCCAACACACCCATTGATTGAACCTCAGCACATCAGTCAGTTCTCGAGCAACTGATCGACTGTTTGACAACACCTCCTGTTCTAAGCTTCCCGGACTTTTCTCATCCATCCTGCCTAGATACAGATGCCTCCAATAAGGGGCTAGGAGCCGTTCTGTATCAAAGGCAGGATGGAAAGCTGCACGTAATTGCGTATGGCTCACGCACTTTGACTGCTGCAGAAAAGAATTACCATCTGCATTCAGGGGAACTAGAATTTTTAGCATTAAAATGGGCAGTCACAGAAAAATTCAGGGACTATCTGTATTATGCACCATGCTTCACAATTTATAGTGATAACAATCCCCTTATTTATGTGTTGTCCACTGATAAACTGAATGCAACAGGCTTCAGATGGGTTGCAGAACTGGCAGATTTCCATTTTACAGTGAAATACCATCCCGGAAAAGAAAACATTGACGCTGACAGTTTATCTTGAATGCCCTTGGACATGGAAGTTTTCATGAAAGAATGCTCACAATAAATACTTTATGATGCTATTGGGGCAACCACAGAAGCTGTGGAAAATCAGGACATTTGCAGTGTGGTCTGGTCTATGGAACTAAGCTCCACTACAACAGCACCTACCGACAAGTCTATCATCCCACTAACCATTGAACAGATTACCTCAGATCAGAGAGAAGACCCAGTTATCGGAGTTGTAATACAACATAAACTAACAGGACAAAAACCAACAAGCTCACAGTTAAAAGGACTCAGCCAAAAAGTGATATGTCTCCTGAGAGAATGGGATAAACTTCACATTGATGAGACTGGAATCCTATATCGGAAAACAATGAACAGGAAACAGCTGGTGTTACCAGAAAAAAACACAAGAAGAAAGTTTTACAAGAACTTCATAATGAAATGGGTCATCAGGGTGTGGACAGGACCACTTCTCTGGTCAGAGACAGATTCTACTGGCCTTACATGCAAAAGGACATTGAAGACCATGTCATGAGAAAATGTGTGTGCCTTAAACAAAAGAAACCCCAGCATGAGACAAGAGCACCAATCACAAACATTGTAACCACTCACCCCTTTGAGTTGGTTTCACTTGATTTTTAGCACCTTGATAAATGCTCAGGTGGTTACAAGTACATTCTCATAATTATTGATCATTTTACTCGCTTTGCCCAGGCTTATGCCACAACTTCAAAATCAATCAAAACAGCTGCAGATAAGTTGTTCAATGATTATGCACTGAGATTTGGATTTCCCACCCAGATTCACCATGACCAAGGTGGTGAATTTGAGAATCAGCTATTTTCCCACCTTAACAAGTACTGTGGTGTTGCAGGTTCACGAACTACCCCCTACCAGCCGCAGGGGAATGGCCAGGTTGAGCGGTTCAACCGTACTTTACTTCAGATGTTGAGAACACTCACAGAGAAGCAAAAAAGCAATTGGAAGGACTCTCTGAACAAACTGATTTTTGCCTAGAACTGTACTCGAAGCGAGGTGACTGGTTTCTCACCCTTCTACTTGTTGTACGGACGCTCTCCACGCCTTCCAATAGACGCACTTTTTGGTTTGAACCCCAAACAAGGTGATCGTGACCACCATTGCTATGCGAAACGTTGGAAACAAGGTATGGAAGAGGCATGTGAAATTGCCAGAGAGAGTGCTCAGAAAGCTGCCTCAAAAAGTAAACGTTTCTACAAGAGTAATGTCAAGACTCCTACATTCCAACCAGGTGATCGAGTTTTGATCAGAAATCTGACACCCCGTGGTGGTCCAGGCAAGTTAAGAAATCCCTGGGAAGAGATTGTCCATACAGTCGTTCGTCAAATAAATGAGGATGTTCCTGTGTACGAGCTCAAGCCTGAAAGGGGATCAAAGAAACTAAGAATCTTACAAAGAAATCTTCTTTTACCCTGACTCTCTACCAGCAGATATTCCGAGAAAAACTGTGAAAAAACATGAGGACAACAAGGAGTCAACCGAGGATGATTCTGAGGATGAGGACAACTACTACCCAGTACCTTTTGAGCCAGGTGAAACTCACAGTGATCAATCTGAACTCACACCTGGAGATTGTGATCCAACACCTGAGAACTCTGAACACAAACACCAAACAGAGAACGTCTTACGTGTATCTGAGAAAGAACTGGAAAGAGCTGGTGAAATCCAACACTGCATGGAGACAGAGGACAATATTGCTGTTGACCAACAAGCAGGATGTGCTTCACCCCGTGCTCTGACCAACTGTAACAAGGAAAGTCATCCAAGACCTCAACGGACTCATAGACGGCCTAAAGTTTTCACGTATGATACTCTTGGCACACCAACATGCCACAAAATCAACAAAGGGACACATTTTCGTTACATGGACTGGACTATGCCTCCCTTGTGCACTGTGCCCACCTATCATTACTTTTCCCCATATGGATACCAGGCAGCCAAGAAGGACTCTGAATTATGTTAAATGTTGAAAACTGAATGTAAAAAAAAAAAAAAAAAGTTCTATAATGTTAATATTTTAAATGTTTAAAATGGTTAAAGCCTGAAAATGGTCTATAATGACAAGTGTTTTTGATTTTTTTCTTATAATTACATTTGAATAATTTTAAGAAGTTGCGTACTTTGAATTAATGTTGAGGACAACTTTTTTCTTTGTAGGGTAGTGTGTGGTACATATAAGGTTAAATTTTATTTTAATACCACAAAAAAAATCACCCGATGTCTTTGTGAATACTTTCTTTCTGAAAATCTGTAATTTTCTTACTTTTTCAATGATTTATGCCTAAAACGGACAGAAGGGGGCGCACAGGGCTTGTTTTTCTCATTCGAGTAAAAGCTCTCAATGAGGAAACAGCTCATCGCGTTTTCTTTCTTTCTCCTTTCAGGTAAACATTAATTTAAGAATATTTTTTGAGTCTAAGCTGTCAGTTTGTTATCAAAGTCTCTCAGAAATGTTTTGTTCATGGTTATTTTAAGATTAAAAAGTGAAGAAAAGTGACTAGCTTGTTCGGTTTTCAACCACGCAGCTGAATGGCGTGCACCTGCCTTTTTGAACGTAGCACCGCAGAAACACTGATGTTTTGTCATGTTCTTTCGTAAGATATGTTTTAAGTTCTAAATTGTATGAAAACATGATTCATTCAAGTAAAAGCTCTCGATGAGGATTTTTATCGCATTTTTTGCACTCTGACCATGTAAGAACAGGTCCTGTTCAAAAACTATAGGACTTAGACAGCTCAAACCTGGATTAAATCATGCTTTGAATAATAAAGATTATGTCAAACATAGTCTCTGATTTGTGAAAGCTTTCACTGATTTGTGAAAATGTGAAATATAATGATTTTTATCGCAATTTTTCCCCTTAACTACCTAAAAACAGGTCCTGTTCAAAAACTAGTGTACCTAGACAGTTCAAACCAGGATTAAATGATGCTTTAGATAGTAAAGAATTAATTAAACAGTTTCTTATTTTTGAAAGTTTTTGCTGTTTGTGAAAATGTGAAATAGGATTATTTTTATCGCATTTTTTTCCCCTTGACCACATAAAAATAGGTCCTGTTCAAAAACTACAGGACTTAGACAGCTCAAACCAGGATTAAATTATGCTTTAAATAGTAAAGAATCAATTAAATTCAATCTCTGATTTGTGAAAGCTTTTATTGATTTGTGAAAATTTGAAATTGAAAATTGTTTGCCCTGGATGTATTTACATTTATTTTATGCTTTTTAAATCACAATCGTCGGTCCTTTTCTTTTTGGTGAGACAAATTTTTGGCAGAGGACTAGAATGCACAAAATGGGACGCAACAGTTATTTTAAACAGCAAATGTTTATTGTTAAAAACACAAAGGGCTGCAGATCAGGAATACCAGAAAACCATTATGCCAGAATTAATGTTACCAACATTTGGACACATTATGACACTTCTGACTAGGCACAGGTCCAACGGATCAAGGGTATTCGGAACAATGGAAGTAAAAGTTAAAACAGAAAAAAACACAACACAAAAGCAGATGCTTTAAAATTAATCAGTAATCAAAACAAGGAAAAACTTATCTAAAAACCAAAACCCTAACTATAACAGCCCATAGCCATTTTTGTCTCTATACAAAAATGTTACTTATATATTCTTAATTTTAATCCATGAACTTTTATATTCTTATCAAACTACATTTCTTTTCTGGAACATGAATGAATGACCTATTTGTGAGTCAGTTGCTTGCCCTGACCATAACAATGTGTCCAAGCTGACAGCCAGTTGCAAGTTTCTTCTGTGAGCTGAATTTGGAAATTGGAATGTTGCCTCGTCCCTCCTTCTTGGATTCCTGTAGTCCATCGCAAAGGTGCCATCTTTTGTCTTTGTCCAGTTTGTGAAAAACAAAGTGATATTGTGCCCCCAGGTGATATGTTGTGGCCACCGGCTCGTACCTGTATAACAAAATAGTACAATCGAGTATAATTAAAATGCTTAAAAAGATTTTTAAGGAATGACTAAATTTAAAAAATCAATAATAGAAAATAAACATGATCTTCTTTTTCTTTGGGCTTTTCCCTTCAGGGTTTTTCACAGCGAATCAGTTTCCTCCATCTAAGCCTGTCTTCAGCATCCTCCACTCTAACACCAGCCACCTTCATGTCTTCATTCACTGCATCCATAAACCTCCTCTTTGGTCTTCCTCTAGACCTCTTTCCTGGCAGCTCTAGACTCAGCATCCTTCTACCAATATATTCACTGTCTCTCCTCTGAACATGTCCAAACCATCTCAGTCTGGCCTCTCTGACTTTATCTCCAAAACCTCTAACATGTGCTGTCCCTCTGATGTATTCGTTCCTGATCCTATCCATCCTGGTCACTCCCAAAGAGAACCTCAGCATCTTCATCTCTGCTACCTCCAGCTCTGCTTCCTGTCTTTTCTTCAGTCCCACTGTTTCTAGTCCAAACAACATGGCTGGTCTCACCACAGTCTTGTACACCTTTCCTTTCATTTGTGCTGAAACTCTTCTGTCACACATCACACCTGACACTTTTCTCCACCCATTCCAACCTGCTTGCACTCTCCTCTTCACTTCTTTTCCACCCTCTCCATTACTCTGTACTGTTGACCCTAAATACTTAAACTCCTCCACCTTCTTTATCTCTTCTCCCTGTAACCTCACTCTTCCACTCTGGTTCCTCTCATTCACACACATGTACTCTGTCTTACTGCGGCTAACCTTCATTCCTCTCCTTTCCAGGGCAAACCTCCACCTCTCTAACTCCACCTCCACCTGTTCCCTGCTCTCACTACAAATCACAATATCATCTGCTCACAGATGCTACTAAAATTTAAAATAAAGCTAAGAAATATATGTTGGTTAAAATTACTACAGTGTTGTGCTTTATGTCTTACTTTCCACCAAGAATTTCAATCATATGTGGCAAGGCTGTTGGATGCTGGTTCTCAGTCAAAGGATTTTTGTGAAGTATTGACATCAGCAGAAGACATGGCAACCCATGCACAAAGGTATGTTGTGGTGTACTCTTTTGTTCAGTGCACGGCTCAACACCTCTGGAAACATAAAAAAGGGAGAAATTCAAACATTTGTTAAAACATTTGGACTTCTCTATGTTGGATTATCTTATGTTACTTCATAAAACCCCTTTGCATGGAAGTTGGATCATAATGTTGTTGGCCCACTTGTCAACATCCGCCTGTAACTTAGTGAAGTTCTCACATCTTCCGACAAATTATAAATAAATAATTAAATGACATATATGACTTCAAGCTACACAAACTATTGTTTTAATTACAATAAAAGTATATCACTTGCTAAATAACTGAATGTACAGTTTTGATCAATAAATATGATGTACTTACACAATATCAATGGAGTTGTATCTTCTTTGTGCAGTTGGACAGGCTGGATTGAAACATGCTTGTAAAACTTCTGTACTTTGCAGAAATTCTAGCCTGCATGTGATCATGTCCTCCTCTGACCCAAAGGCATCCAAGGTTGATCCTTTGAATCGTCCAATCTTGTTCAGCCAAACTGCTTTTCCCTGTGCCCAATCCTCCTTCTCAAAACGATTATTGACATGGAGTAATGTTGATATCCATTTATCACAGCTAGATAGTTTTTGTAGCTCATTTTTTATCCCTGGCTTGTTTTTGATTGCCAGATGCATTGTATAAAGCAGGTTGTCAACTGAACAAGTGTTTTTCTCATTGTAATGGTTCTCTGTCCAAGAACTGCCTTTCCTCCCCACTGTGAACACGATTGCTTTTTTTGTCTAATGAAGGGTGTGTTGATGACTTGTACAGGTTTTTTGTGTTTGAGGATGCATAGACTTTTTTCACTGGAGGAGGCGAGCTGTAATACTTTTATTTTTTTTTTCCTAGGTGTTCGTTTTTTCCATTGCTCCTCTTGAGACAGAGCCAGTGTCTCTGGGCCTTCAGTTTTCTGCATATCTTTGTTAGTTGGGGTTGTTGCAGGTGCACGCTTTTTTACAAGCGACATTCCTTTCACTCTTCCAACAACAAACTCATGTTGGACTTGCATAAAGTCTCCTGGTCTTCTGTGTAGTTTTGAACCCAAAATGACTGATTTGGTTGTACGAAACCAGTTCTCCACCACAGCATTGCTATATCTGCTTTTGCCAGTAGTTTTCAGCATTATACCTGACCAAAGGGGAACAGTGCCAGCATAATGCAAAATCACATCAAGAAGTGATGTGCAAAAATATTTATTCTGTGGCCCACTGTTCTCTGCTTCTTCTTGTGCTTGCTTGATAACATCTTCAATCGGAGCAAAGAATGGGGATGATTTTGAGATCGATTTTGACATGTTTTCAAAATCCCCAAGCCCCTGAGCTTCATCTGTGCTACTGACTTCCATCTTTTCTGCACTCTGTGTCTCGATGGCATCCTTCAGAGATGACAGGTGTTTCTTAGAGCCCTCAGTGTCATACTTAGAGGAAAATACATATGATATGCATCTTGAAATGGACAAGTGTTACGTCCCCAATATGCAAACTGGCGCGGAGTCTAAGGGAATGACTGTCAATGGGGACAATAACATTGAACTGGACAACCAAACATAAAGGAACACAGTTTATTTAAATAAATGGAAACCTGTGTCCTGAAATGAAGCAAGAAATTAGTGGTTTGGGTAAAAAGAACAAAGCAAAACAGAGTTGGGACCTTGGCCAAAAGAAAAAGAAGTCAGGGAGACTGCTGACCCAGCCATGACGACCGTCGGAGTCAGCAGCTCCCTGCTAAGGGCTGCCTAAACAAAACTACCTGAAGAACACAAATTAAACAAAACCCGCAAATCAGAACTACCAAGGCCCAACCCCAAACTAACATAACAAAACCCAGCAATCTAAGATTGCTGAGGACAAAAAGTAGACACCAAACTAACACCACCCAAACTAAACCCAGCCTGCTGCTCTGCTCCCTGCCTGGCTTGGTGTGGCCTCCTCTGGCTTAAATAGTCACCATCTGCCAATCAAGGCAGATTGGCCACATCTGCCAGGTGAGCCAAAGGGAACTGGATGGGAAAGAAGGCCAGACAGCAGCAGGACGCAACAACAAGATCTGATCAAACCTTGTTGCATTTAGCAAAAGAGCAAAGCTGTGAAGAAAGAATTGCTTTGTCTCCTTTTTGCATTCCATCTTGGACAGCTTGACAGTTATCAGTTTAAGCATGTGAGCAGCACAAAGATGTAATACTGCTAACTGCACTGTCTCATTCTCCAGGCAAACTTGGAAGCAGATTTCCAGGTAGTCTTGAACACTGACTGTATTGAACACTTGAACTACAGCATGTATCATTGCCCAACTAAAATCAGTCTCAACTTTTTGTGGTTTCAAATGTTTTTGAAAGAGTTTGTAGAAATCTCTTTGTATACATGTCAACCAATGCAGGATTGTTGCTGTGCTTTGATCAGATGAAAGCATTTCAGCCACAGGGATCACAGTCTTTGTTGTAGACTGACAGGAAATGCAAAGTGCATAGTAAAGCACAGATTGGGTGGATGGGTGAGGTTTAGAAACTACGCTGCCAGTGGCATCCAAATAGAGCAAACAATGCTTTTTCTTCTGTAGATCTTGAAGAATATTCAGTTGGGATTCTGAATAGGAGTGCACAACAAAAGGAGACATGGCAATGAACTGAATACTGCTATGTCTGTGTGTAAGGGACTCTCAATATGGCTGCCATGCTGCTGGACTGCTCCAAACCAGCTCCAAACCAGCTTTTCAATCCAAGTAATATCGACTAAACAGGTCAGCATCCATTACAACTAAAGGATTGGACTGAGCCTAAAGAATATTAGCACATATATTGTGCAAACATTTTGAACTGATTGTGAAAAAAACTACTGAATCTGTGGATTTAACGCCAAACAACAGGCCTCAAAGCAAGCCTGCAAAGCCAACAAATCAACAATGGCTAATAAAAAACTGGCAGAAGATGTGGAGGATATAAAGAAATCTTTGGATTTTATGTCCCAGGAAATAACCAAAGTGGCAAAACAACAAACAACTCTGAAGGAAATAATGGATGAATTTAAACAACTGAAGGCATTGATTCAAGAAAAGGACAAGAAAATTGATCATCTGGAGCAACGAATTGATGAACTGGAACAATATGCAAGACTGGATGATCTTCTGATTTCAGGCTTTGAAATCCAGCGGTCCTATGCCCAGGCTGTAGCAGGGGATAAAGGAGAAGGTAATCTGACTCCAGTTCAATCTGTTGTGTCCCCCCTTGAACACCAAGTTGTTAAGTTCTTTGAAAGCAAGGAAATACCAATAGAAAGCAAAAATATTGAGGCATGCTACACATTGCCACAGAGAAATGATAAAAAGCCCAACATCATCATTCGTTTTTCTAATCGAAAGAACAAAATGGAAGTGCTAAGGAATGCCAGAAAATTGAGAGGTACAGGTGTTTATGTGAATGAGCATCTTACGAAAAGAAATGCTGAAATTGCTAGAGAAGCAAGAATGTTAAAGAAAGAAAAGAAGATACAAGACACCTGGACAAGAAACTGCAAAATTCTGATCAAGTTGAATGGAACTCCTGAACAGGCTCGGGTGATTGCCATAAGGAACATCAAAGAACTTGAGCGATACAAATGACATTACTCAGAAATGGACAATGAACAGAAGAAGAAGATAGTATATTGACAAAGATGCTTTCAACATGCAACCTGATGGACTTAACTACAACAAAGTAAGAATGGATACAGACAATTTGAACCATGAACACCTTCAGTTTAAAACATTTGACTACACTGAGTATAAACCTCAAGACATACAAAGTGATATTGATCCAGAAAATAACTTTTATACAAAAATAAAAAATACGTGTGAATATTATACAGAGGACCAATTTGAGTCCCAAATAAGTATAAAGGATTCATTGTCTATCATACATTTTAATTGTAGAAGCCTAAATGCAAATTTTTCAAAAATTATACATTGCTTGAAAGAAATAAAAAAACAATTTTCTGTCATAGCAATTTCAGAGACATGGTTGTTAGAGGAACAATGTTCCCAATTCCATATTGAAGGCTATAATGCATTTTTCATAAATAGAACATTTCAAAAAGGAGGTGGGGTAGCATTATATGTTGATCAAAACCTGAACAGTTGTATAGTAAAAGATATGTGTTTAACCATTGATACAATTATGGAATGTGTTACTGTGGAAATTGAAACTGAAAAATCTAAGAATACCATTGTAAGTTGTATATATAGAAAGCCTGGATCGTGTATTGATATGTTTAGAGAAAAATTGTTTGAGCTGTATGAGGGACTAAATAATAGGAAAATGATTTTTGTTTGTGGGGATATAAACATTGATTTGCTGAATCCTTTAGAACAAACTGCAATTACTGAATTTATAAACACAATGTACAGCATGTGTTTATACCCAACTATAACAAAACCATCCAGAATAACAAGAAACAGTGCAACACTGATTGACAATATATTTACCAATTCTATAGAGAGTGAAACAACAAGTGGACTTTTAATAAATGATGTATCAGATCATCTACCAATTTTTATGGTTAAAAAAAAGGTCACAAAAATACATAATGAATTAAGAACAGTTAAAATACATAGGAAAAAAAATCATGAAACTTTGAATAAGTTCAAGCATGAGTTAATGGAACAAAACTGGGACAACGTGTATATAGATGATGTAAATACAGCATACAATGTATTTCTGGAAAAATTTTGCACTCTTTATGAAAAAAATTGTCCGTTAGTCACTAAAACAATCTGTAATAAATTTGCTGCAAAGCCTTGGATGACTAAAGGTATTCAAAAAGCATGCAAGAAAAAAAATAAATTGTATAAAGAATTCTTAAAAAAACGAACAATTGAGGCACAGGTAAATTATAAAACATATAAGAATAAATTAATAAGTATTATGAGATTAAGTAAAAAGGAATATTATTCTTCAATTATTGAAAAAAATAAAAACAATATTAAAAACACTTGGAACATCTTAAATAAATTAATAAAACAAGGTAAACAGAAAGATAACCTCCCAACTCATATTTTGACAAATGATGGATGCTCTCTACGTCAGCCTAAGGAAATTGCAAATGAATTTAACAATTATTTCAGTAACATTGGATCTAAATTGGCTATTAATATTCCTGAAACTCATCAAGAGGACGATGTAATTCGTAGGATACCTAAGCAGGATAAAACAATATTTTTACAGGGAACAGATGAGAATGAAATATGTACAATTGTCAAACAAAGTAAGAACAAGACTTCAACAGATTGGAACGGAGTAGACATGTGTGTGTTGAAAGAAACTATTGATTATATAATTAAACCTGTCACCTATATTTGTAATTTATCAATACAAACAGGGGTATTCCCAGAAGGGATGAAGAGAGCAAAAGTTATCCCGATTTACAAGTCTGATGATCAATGTGATCTAAAAAATTACAGACCTATTTCTCTATTGTCTCAATTTGCTAAAATTCTGGAGAAGTTATTCCATAAAAGACTATACAATTATCTGGAAAATCACAATATACTTTGTGAACAGCAATATGGCTTTAGACCAAACAGAACAACAACCCTGGCTTTAATAGATCTTGTTGAAAATATATCAAATGCAATAGATAATAAACAATATGCCATTGGAGTATTTCTAGATTTAACTAAAGCTTTTGATACGATCAATCATCACTTACTGCTCAGAAAATTGTACTGCTATGGAATCAGGGGTGTGGCCTTTTCTTGGATCAAAAGTTACATTGAAAATAGACAACAATATGTTCATATTAATGGAGTTGACTCTGAACTTCAAATAGTGACCTGTGGCGTACCACAGGGGTCAGTGTTGAGTCCTCTTCTTTTTATTATTTATATTAATGATATTTGTTTGGTTTCAAAGGTTTTGCATCTCATATTATTTGCAGATGACACAAATATAATACACTGTGGTAATGACTTAGAAACATTAGTTAAGGAGGTAGAGAATGAATTAGAATTACTAAAAAGCTGGTTTGACTCAAACAAATTAACTTTAAATTTAAAGAAAACAAAATTTATAGTTTTTACAAATCGTCAAACAAATGTAAGTAAAGATTTAATTATCCATAATACAGCAATAGAACAAGTAAGTCAAATAAAATTTCTGGGAGTAATAATCCAAAACAAACTAAGCTGGAAAAACCACATAGAATTCATAAAGACAAAATTATGTAAATCCTTAGCAATTATATCAAAAGTAAAAGAGTGTTTAAACAAACAAACATTGTATATTCTGTACAGTTCGTTAATTCTTCCCTACATGACCTACAGTGTGGAAGTGTGGGGAAACACTTATCCAACATACACTAATAAAATTACTGTAATCCAGAAGCGAGCAATGCGAATTGTCAACAAAGCCTCTTATAGGGCACATACTAATGATTTTTTTATCCAAAGAAACACACTGAAATTTATGGACCTGGTAGACCACAGAACGGCACAGTTTATGTATAAAATCCAAAACAAACAGTTACCAGTGCAAATCCAAGACCTGTTTAAAAAAAGAAACACTATATACAACCTCAGAGGGAAAAATATGTTAAAAAAACCACGTGTTAGAACAGATGTAAAACAACACTGCATCTCAACAGCTGGAGTAAATATTTGGAACAGGTTAGATGAAGACATTAAAGATTGTAGAACGTTGAATAGTTTCAAATATATGTATAAAAAGAAAATCATAAAATCATACAGCGAGATTGAATGCTGAATGTTTATGGTAAAAATGTTTGTGAAATTACGTTTAAACTTTCAAGAATGTAGCAGCTCCCTATGTTCAGTATAAAGGGGGTAGCCGTTATAAGCTTAGGCTTCTGTCTACTCCCTTTCAGACTTTTCCATGACTTTACTTTCTGTTTGCTTTTGTTATTGTTGAATTGAAACTGTTACATAATGCCTGGAAATGTCTGGAAAATAAAATAAACTGAAACTGATGTCTTATTTTGGAGCTTTGCTTTTCAACATCCTGCCTTCGTTGAATTTCAAAGAATTCCATAAAAGCATCTTTATGCAAGCGATTATCAAGGTTTTTCTCACTTGATATCTTCTGCAGAACTTGGACAGATTTGACATTGTTAAGGTTTCCTGCAAGAAGTTTATCTTCATCTTCATTGCTCTGTATAGTTGCTTGGTGTGGACATGCATGGGAGTAAATTCTCCAAGTTTTGCTTTAAGCTGTTCTCGCTCTGGTTGACGGCAGTGACGGGTATATTGTTCATCACAACTGTGGCTTATCTTTCCCTGAACAGTGATGTCAATGGTTATGTCCTCTGTTTTTGTGTCTGGATCACTTTTAATTGACAGGAGATAAGTAACGCAGCCAGTAAATTTTCAGACAGCCTTGCCTCTCCAATACAGGGTCTTGGTCTTTTGGCTTTGACTGCAATTGACTTTGTTTGTTTTGAATGAAAGAACACAGTATTTGTTCAAAAGACTTATTTTATGGCTCATAAGGTCAGTCCATCCTTTTTTTAAAACCTTATATCCTTTTTGATCCTCTGGCTTTATCATAGACCATTCTGCTCTAGTCAGAACTATGATAAATTTTTGAGGGCAGGATTGCATGTTCTTACAGAAGAACAGCCTTTTTTGATGTTCTCTCCTTGTCCAGAGACTGCTACTTGTGCCTTTGTTTCACAGGAAGGACAGCACCATGGGGAGATGCTTGCAATTTCTTCCACACTTTGGTAGCCAATACAAGTGGGATGAAACCAGTCTTTACAGGAACTACACTGAGCGTGTGGCTCACTCGGATTATTCGGTTGTTTACAAACACAAAATAAAGTATCGGCTGGGTATTCCAAGTCCGTATACTGAGCTGGATTGGCTTCAAAAGTAAATTCACAATTGTTGTTTACTTCTGAAAGCTGACTTTCAGATTCCCCCATATCTTCTGAAAAAAAAAAACTTGACTGTCTTTACATTGAGGTGTTGCATCATTTTCCATGTTTTGACGAGTTGTGAGAGTTTCTAAACTTCTCTGATTGCACAAGTTGTCTGTACACACTTTTTCTACAATCTCTTGACTGTTTTCTTTACCAAGATCAGGTTCTCTGTGATGACTGTTTTGTTTAGCCTTGGTAACACCTATGTTGGAGCTTGGATCATCACTTTCTCTTACACTGGGACCATCTTGACATTGCTCAATATTTTTGACAGTAATAGAGTCTACAGCATTCCCTGTTACATTTAAGTGTTCTTTATTCATTCTTTGACACATGTCATCAGAAATGGTCTGTTTTTTTTCTCCTGTGTGTGGTTTGGAATTTTCTTCTTAAGTAGATCCCTCTCCATGTCACTTTCCTTTGTAGCCTTAAATTTATCTATGTCCATAAGTTGATGTTGAAACTTAATTTTTTTTTTTTTTGCCTTTTTCTCAGCAATGACCTTGTTCTGACGAACTTGCTGTCATTGTGCCATAAAGTGTATAGCCACCTCTTTTTGTTGACCGACTTTTCTTGAAATATTTTGTATGCCAAATCTTCCCACAAAGGGTTACTCCAACAGATTTTTTGGGGGAGATTTTCAAATGCAGAAAATTCTTCTACCAACAAGTCCTCACCTCCCGAGTCTTTCCATAAATCTTGACAGCCACGTTTTTGACCTCTTTTCAACTTTTCTATTTTGAAGCCTGACAGATAAAAAAGAAGAGGATATTCAAATTATTTTTTTAATAAAATGTACATAATTTACATAAAATTTGTCAGTTAAAATGCTAATCTTCATTGGGGCTACAACAATTTTAATTGTATAAATTGTTGACACTACATGAAATAGATATTTTCAATAATCCATCACATTAAAACGTATGGTTTTAAATAAAGAAAAATACATTGTCTTGGCTCTTGAATAGCTTTAACTTGTAACTTAAAAGATTTCCTTTTCGAAAACACCATCCTTTTTTGATGTAACAAAATTGAAGGCAAGGAAAACATGCACCCCAGATTTTGAACTACCTTGTTTTTAAGTAAATATCTACCATGTTCATTCACTATCACATTGTTCAGAGTAATTAATCAACAGCAGTACAACATTTATCGGAAATATATATCACGTTAAGCTAACTACATTGATAAAATATGGGAAAATACTACTTACCATTTACTTATAATCCTGTGTCCTTCGCAGGTACTACTTTACAGCACTGTTTTATTGTGCTAGGTGTAGGAAATGTTTGCACAAATTCAATTTGATAGGAAATTTATTTTACTTAGTAGACAAGAACTTGCACTATCATGGCTACTGAAAAAGAAAAAGAAAATGCAAGGTAGCAACTGTGTAGCTGTTATTGGGGGAAGGGGAAAAAGGTAGTAACTTTAAAAAAAAAAGAGGTTTAATCATCTAAAAACCAAGATTTTTGCACAACCAAAAAAGCTTTCACAAATCAAAGACTGTATTTGACATAATTTTTACTATCTAAAGCATAATTTAATCCATGTTTGAGCTGTCTAGGAACAGTAGTTTTTGAACAGGACCTGTTCTTATGTGGTCAGAGTGCAAAAAATGCGATAAAAATCAGTATATTTCAAATTTTCACAAATCAATAAAAGCTTTCACAAATCAGAGACTATGTTTGACATAATCTTTATTATTCAAAGCATAATTTAATCCAGGTTTGAGCTGTCTAAGTCCTGTAGTTTTTGAACAGGACCTGTTCTAAGGTGGTCAGAGTGCAAAAAATGCGATAAAAATCATCCGATTTCACATTTTCACAAATCAGTAAAAGCTTTCACAAATCAGAGACTATTTTTAATTGTTTCTTTACTATTTAAAGCATACTTTAATCCAGGTTTGAGCTGTCTTAGTCCTGTAGTTTTTGAAAAGGATCTGTTCTAAGGTGGTCAGAGTGCAAAAAAATGCGATAAAAATCATCCGATTTCACATTTTCACAAATCAGTAAAAGCTTTCACAAATCCGAGACTATTTTTAATTGTTGCTTTACTATTTAAAGCATAATTTAATCCTGGTTTGAGCTGTCTAAATCCTGTAGTTTTTTTAACAGGACCTGTTCTTATGTGGTCAGAGTACAAAAACTGCGACAAAAATCATCCTATTTCCCATTTTCACGAATCAGTAAAAGCTTTCACAAATCAGAGACTATGTATGACATAATCTTTATTATTCAAAGCATAATTTAATCCTGGTTTGAGCCGGCTAAGTCCTGTAGTTTTTGAACAGGACCGGTTCCTTATGTGGTCAGAGTATAAAAAATGCGATAAAAATCATATTTCACATTTTCACAAATCAATAAAAGCTTACAAATCAGAGATTATGTTTGACATAATCTTTATTATTCAAAGCATAATTTAATCCAGGTTTGAGCTGTCTAAATCCTGTAGTTTTTTGAACAGGACCTGTTCTTATGTGGTCAGAGTGCAAAAAATGTGATAAAAATCATCTTATTTCGTATCGTCACAAATCAATATAAGCTTTGACAAACCAGAGACTATGTATGACACAATCTTTATAATTCAAAGCATAATTTAATATATGCTTGAGCTGTGTAGGAGCTGTAGTTTTTGAACAGGACCTTTTTTTATGTGGTCAGATTACAAAAAATGTGATAAAATCCTCTTTTTTGCATTTTCACAAATCAATAAAAGCTTTCACAAATCAGCAACTATGCTTAATCTACTATTTACTATCTAAAGCATCATTTAATCCTGGTTTGAACTGTCTAGGTGCAGTAGTTTTCGAACAGGACTGGTTTTTATGTGGTCAGTGTGCAAAAAATGTCATAAAATCCTCCTATTTCACATTTTCACAAATCAGCTAAAGCTTTCACAAATCAGAAACTATGCTTAATTTATTCTTTACTATCTAAAGCATAATTTAATTCTGGTTTGAACTGTCTACGTACAGTAGTTTTCAAACAGGACCTTTTTTTAGGCGGTCTGAGTTCGAAAAATACAGAGGAACGCTCTCGCGAATCGGAAGCTGTGAATCGGAAGCCAACTTCAGCGTCGTAGAGACTCTGAATGAGAGAAATCTGTTTTTATTCAGTTTCAAATGTCTGTATTATCAGCTCCTCCTTCATTTCTGAGGTCAGAGCAAAGCGCTCACTGAAGCTGCTTGTACACTGGCCACGTCTGTGCGCAATCAAGCGCACACTTTCAATGAAAAGTCAATGCAAACGCGCGCACAACAGAATTCCTAACCTCCGCGTCTGGAGCGCGCGTGAGCGCACATTGCTACGCAAGTTTTTAAGTCTGGTCTCGAGCTCTTACATTGACTGTATGAGCTCTACGCACAAATCGGGCACGCACTGATCGCGCGCGGATTCTTCAACCCGGTTCAACTTTTCCACGCAGAGTCTAGCAGCGCAGTATGGAAGCCCAAACTGTTCATAATTATATAGATAAATACAACATTGTTTAATCAAGCAACACTCCAATAAAAGTCTTTTCAATAAATAATTAACCATTTTATTATGAAATACATTTCATTAAAATTTAAATGGACCATTTTATTAGGAAATGTATTTCATTTTTACTTTAAAACATAATTTTTATGTTAAAAACATTTCATAATAAAAATATATATCATAATAATTTTTTTTTTTACTGTTGGATATTATTATAATCATGTGAGGTTTTTTTTGTAAAAGCTTGTATTTCAAAATTACTGTTTTCCAAAGTGTCCTTTTTATTTCCCAATGCTGTTTTTCAGAACGACGTATTTATTTCATGACGAGCTTTTTCTGAATAATTACTCTGTCTGTCAATCACTGAAAGTGGGTGGGATCTAAACGTTCATTGGCTGATGTACGACATGTATGCCTAGACTCCTGCTCTACTGTGTGTCGCACAATAAAAATAAGCATTTTTTCTTTCTTCATTTAGTCTGAAAGCATCCTCGTTATTGTCACTTAAACTAACCAACATTTGTGTTTGTTTATGAGGGAGAAAATAAAGGAACATTATTTTTATGGTTGAGAATCTTCGTTTCTGGAAACTTTTAATCTTTTGACCGTCCTGGACCGGAAGTAGTCAGACTGTGAGCACGGTCTAGCTTTACGGAAGTCATTCCGGGCCCAATTAAAAAGGGTCCGGGCGGTTTGTCCGAACCTACTCTAACCCAAACCTTGACGCGGCACCAACGCGGGTCGGGTCTCCAAATCCTGCTGATCGTCCGGTTCTGGGATCGTTCCGTGCACCGGAAACGCTGATATTTCAAGACTTTGGAGCCCCGTTTTGGGGAGAAGTCCAGCAAAACAGACAAACTACGAACTGTATGTCCAAAATAAATGTATATCCTGATAGTAACGGGTGCATTTCTCACTAGAAATATTGTCAAAATAAAGATTAGTCCACAAAATATTTTATTCTGAGGAATTTTCCACCGAAAAAGAGTGAATATCCCACCGTGTTTTTGCTAGCGACAGGCAGAAACTCAAAAGTCACGTGATCAGTCATGTGATCCGGCGCACCTCCGTAGAAACGAATAAGAGAACAAGACGTAGCAATTCCACAATTTAGACCCGTTTTATTTGTGAAACTGCTACGTTTTTCCCTTTGAACAAACATGGGTACTGAACGTTTTTGTAGGAGACTGGGAGACTGAATGCGCTGAGCTGCATACTCCCACCTAGTGTTGAGGAGTGTGTACTGCACCATCACGTTCGCTGAAGGAACACTCGATCGATGTAGTTGGTGCTGCTGCTAATGTCTGATTAAAGGAGTAGCCAATCACAAACGTGTCCCCGCCTTGTCTGGTTTGATTGACAGACAGAGTTATTATTTGCAAAAAGCTCATCATGAAATAAATACGTCGTTCTGAAAAACAGCATTGTGAAATAAAAAGGACACTTTGGAAAACAGTAATTTCGAAATAAAAGTTTCAACAAAAAAACCCCACATGATTATAATAATATCCAACATGAAAAAAAAATTATTGTGATATATATTTTAATTATGAAATGTTTTTAACATAAAAATGGTCCATTTAAATTTTAATGAAATGTATTTCATAATAAAATGGTCAATTATTTATTGAAAATACTTTTATTGGAGTGTTGCTTGACTAAATAATGTTGTATTTATTTATATAATTATGAACAGTTTGGGCTTCCATAGCGCAGAGCTGTTACCAATCAGGAACTCTGATTTGGGAGCTGCTTGTGTGGCGTCTGCTTCAAAGCACTGAAGTGCTGAACATGATCAAAGAGAAATGAATCATTGGGGTTTGTGTCTGGTCGGGTTAATATGACAGACAGACATTTAAAAGGACAGAGTTTTAAAAACATTAAATATGGAGCAACATTTGATGATTCTCCCTGTTGTAGATGCAGAGGAGCTCTAATGAACAGTAAAACTACAATAGAAGAAGAATCTCCTCCCCCACCACTGCGTGTGTGACCGTGCTGCTCCGGTTGTCTCACCGTGCCACAATGTTTTAATTACAATCATCTATTTTCTTTACTTGATCTGAAACATGCAGCAATGATAACTCATGTCATTGAGTTCTAATGATAGTCGATGGTTTTCCATATTGTGTGAATCATTAATGTTCATTGAAAATATGTTAGAATTATTTCAGAGAATAATCAATAAGCACTCTATTATTACTTGAAAACCTGATTTGCAGTGTAAATGGAGGATTTCTGGATTATTCTGAAATTGTATTCTGATGATTATCAATGAGTTTTTTATATCTGCTACATCTATGATTGATGTTACAGTTTACTGAAATCATGAAAACATGTTTTAGGATATTACTGTAATCAATAAAAAACAAGCTTTTCAATTGGATACAAAAAAATAAAACAATTTACATTTGATCTGATCAGAACCTGATTACACAACTATGCAAAACTGGAAAATGAAGTAAGTAGAGGTGGGATTATAAACATTTGCTTCTTCCCCCGTCCTTTTCAAGCAATCAGTCAAACTCTACTTGACTTTAGTTCATTTCTACAATATTCAATTAATTAAATGTTATATGAGTGTCTTTTTTGCTTTTGCTTTGAATTTTCTAATAAATTTATTTCATTTTTTTCTCTAATGAGTGAGAAAAATCTGTTTTGTCCTGTATTGTCCACAATCTATGCTTGAAATAAACCAGATTAATCAATCAATCAAAGACAAGCAATTCATTTTTTAACTGTCCTGTCCAACAGCTGCTCAAACAAATAAGTGCTGAGAGCCTCTTGTGTTAGACAGATTTTACCGTCACAACAGGAGGTTATTGATCTTCTGACATACAAAGTGTATATTTGTATAAATCCCTTTTGTAATATATGCTAAACATTTTTAATATTGATTATGTTTGGATCTTTTTTTTTATTTGGAAAAGAAGAAGAAGGAAGGGCATAAACCTATGGAAGCCCAAACTGTTCATAATTATATAAATGAATACAACATTATTTAATCAAGCAACACTCCGATAAAAGTCTTTTCAA
>NW_023416938.1:8471-16564 GCF_002922805.2 Oryzias melastigma | reverse complement strand
GTGTTGCTGTGGACACCTCACATCCTCTGAAGTTGGTGATGTCATGGATGCCTCGCCAGACCTCCCGAGAGTTGTTACTAGAGAGGTTAGACACTATACGCATCCTGTGGTCTGCTTTGGCTTTCTCAATTCATCTTCTCAGGTCACCTCGAGCAGCACTGTATAGTGCTCTGTCACCTGACTTGAAGGCGGTGTCGCGTGCTCCTAGGAGTGTGCAGACTTGGCTGGTCATCCAGGGTTTCTGGTTGGGGAAAACCCGAATTGTTTTGTCCACCATCACATTCCCAATGCAGAACTGTATGTAGTCCAGCACTGTTCCTGTGAGTGACTCCAGCTCTTGTTGGTGGAATAAATTCGAGTCCGTTTCCAGGAAGCAGTCCTGCAGCATGGGCAGAGCATCATTGGGCCACGTTGTGATGGTCTTTATGGTGGGCCTTGACTGGCGTCTGCAGGGGGTGTAGGCCGGGAAGAGCAGGAGGGAAAGATGGTCTGATTTTCCGAGGTGGGGGAGGGGTGTGGCTTTGTAAGCATGCTTGATGTTGCTGTAAACGTGATCCAAAGTGTTCTCCCCCCTTCACATGCTGGTAAAACTTAGGGAGAACAGTCTTTAGGTTGGCCTTATTAAAGTCTCCCGCGATAATATGAACGCCGTCGGGGTGAGCCCGCTGTTGTTTGTTAACGGCGTTCAGCAGGAGAGAGAGCGCGGCGTTTATGTTAGCGTCCGGCTGGATGTACACGGCTGTGATGATCACAACAGTCAGCTCTCTCGGTAGAAAAGGGCCGACATCTAACGGACATGTACTTCACATCAGGGGAACAGTGTTGGTCGATAATCGTCCCGTTGGTACACCAGTCATGATGCACGTAAACACAGAGCCCCCCTCCTCTGCTCTTACCGGAGTCCTGCGTTCTGTCCCCGCGAAGCAGAGCGCGGCCCTCAAGCTGCACGCTAGCATCGGGAATGTCCGGATGAAGCCAGGTTTCTGTGATGATCAGCGCGCAGCAGTTGTTTATGTGCCGATTTTCTACCAGCTGTAGTCTCAGATGGTCCATTTTGTGTACCAGGGATCTGGCATTTGAGAGAAACAGTCTCGGTAGCGGTGGCTTGTGTGGTTGTTTCCTTAGCTTCAGCACGACGCCAGACCGGCGGCCTCGCTTCTGTTTCCTCTCCCTCCTCCGTCTGCGTCGCCTGCCAGTCCTGACAACAATCCAAGGAGAGCCCGGTGGCCTCGCTATGTAGCTTGGAATGCTGTGCTTGTGGTGGTAGTTGCTTGAAAGAACGGAATGTTGTTGATTTCCGATATCCAAAAGCATCTGCCGAGTGTAGTGGGGATACGCAGCGCAAAAAAACAAAAATACAAGAGAAAAGTAAGAAAAAGTATAGAAAACGGAGCACTGAATCGGGAGCCGAGAGCTGCTGCACCTACGCGCGCTGCCATCTTGCAATGCTTAATCATTAGAAAATATTTTACCTGAAGGTTTAATCATTTTAATGTTTCTACAGGTAACTAATTTAGTTTCAATGCTAAATATTAGACATTTGTATTTTTGCAAAAAAGGGAACTTATGAGAACAGACATCACTGATCATCTGTCGTTATTTGTTTTACAGTGTATCTGCTGGAGTTCTAGCAGGTCACTGAGGGTCAGAAATGTACTGCAAGTATTTTTCCATTTAAATCTGCAGTTCTGTGATTGATTTGTGTTTTCTTTCAAAGAACACAGAAAACATGAACTTATCCCAGAAATCTACACCTGGATGGACTTAGGTTCTCATTTTTTGTCTGGTGTGAAAAACCCAGGATAACATTTGTAACCATCAGGTAAAGAAAAAAACTGGATTTTTAACTCAAGCAGATTGTTGTTGTTTTAAACATACGCAGCAGTTCTCTGATTTTTCTTCTTCACTGACATCTATCTGACACTTTCTTCTAAAACAGAGAAAAACAGAAAACCTGGAAAACAGTTGAATGAAATCTGACCTCAGACTCTCCAGTTTACAGTGTGGACTCTCCAGTCCAGCAGACAGAAGCTTCACTCCTGAATCCTGCAGGTTGTTGTAACTCAGATCCAGATCTCTGAGTCTGGAGGACTGAGAGCTGAGAACTGAAGACAGAGCTGCACAGCTTCTCTCTGACAGATTACAGCCTCTCAGTCTGAAGAAAACAAAGACAGACAGAAGTTATTAAAACTTTTGTTTTTCACTCAAATTCATTTATTCCCTGAAGGTGATTTTCATGAGAGTTCTTACAGAGATTTGTTGGAGGCTTTGATCACTGGCAGCATCTTCAGAAGAGCCTCCTCTGAACGAGAGTATTTCTGCAGGTCAAACTCTTCCAGATCTTCTTCTGATGACAGTAAGATGAAGACCAGAGCAGACCACTGAGCAGGAGACAGTTTATCTGTGGAGAGACGTCCTGACCTCAGGAAATGTTGGATCTCCTTCACTAGAGAACCATCATTCAGTTCATTCAGACAGTGGAACAGGTTGATGCTTTTCTCTGTAGACAGATCCTCACTGATCTTCTTCTTGATGAACTGGACTGTTTCCTGATTGGTCTGTGAGCTACTTCCTGTCTGAGTCACCAGACCTCGTAGGAGACTCTGATTGGTCTGCAGTGAAAGACCCAGGAGGAAGCGGAGGAACAAGTCCAGGTGTCCGTTTGGACTCTGTAAGGCCGCATTCACAGCACTCTGGTAGAACAGAACTGGACTGCTCAGTTTAGATTTAGAGCTATTTGTTTGTTCTTCCTCCATGAGGTTAAGTCCAGAGGTGATGAAGGTCAGGTGGACATGAAGAGCAGCCAGAAACTCCTGAACACTCAGATGGATGAAGCAGAACACCTTGTCCTGGTACAGGCCTCTCTCCTCTCTAAAGATCTGTGTGAACACTCCTGAGTACACTGAGGCTGCTCTGATATCGATGCCACACTCTGTCAGGTCGGATTCATAGAAGATCAGGTTTCCTTTCTGCAGCTGCTCAAAAGCCAGTTTTCCCAGAGACTCCATCATCTTCCTGCTCTCTGGACTCCAGTGAGGATCTGTCTCAGCTCCTCCATCATACTTGACCTTCTTGACTTTGGCCTGAACCACCAGGAAGTGGATGTACATCTCAGTCAGGCTCTTGGGCAGCTCTCCTCCCTCTCTGCTCTTCAGCAGATCCTCCAGAACTGTAGCAGTGATCCAGCAGAAGACTGGGATGTGGCACATGATGTGGAGGCTTCGGGATCTCTTGATGTGGGAGATGATCCTGCTGGCCTGCTCTTCATCTCTGAATCTCTTCCTGAAGTACTCCTCCTTCTGTGGATCATTGAACCCTCTGACCTCTGTCACCATGTCAACATATCCAGGAGGGATCTGATTGGCTGCTGCAGGTCGTGTGGTTATCCAGAGGCGAGCAGAGGGAAGCAGGTTCCCCCTGATGAGGTTTGTCAGCAGATCACCCACTGAGGTGGACTTTCTAGGGTCATTTAGGATCTGAGTCTTGTGGAAGTCCAGAGGAAGTCGACACTCATCCAGACCATCAAAGATGAAGATGACCTGGAAGTCTTCAAAGCTGCAGATTCCTGCTTCTTTGGTTTCAGGGAAGAAGTGATGAACAAGTTCCACCAAGCTGAACTTCTCCTCTTTCAGCACATTCAGCTCTCTGAAAGTGAATGGAAATGTGAAGTGGATGTTCTGGTTGGCTTTGCCTTCAGCCCAGTCCAGAGTGAACTTCTGTGTTAAGACTGTTTTCCCGATGCCAGCCACTCCCTTTGTCATCACGGTTCTGATTGGTTCTTGTCTTCCAGCTGGGAGTTGAAAGAGCTCTTCTTGTCTGATGCTGGTTTCTGCTCTGTCTGCTTTCCTGGATGCTGCTTCAATCTGTCTGACCTCATGTTCTTCATTCAGCTCTCCAGTTCCTCCCTCTGTGATGTAGAGCTCTGTGTAGATCTCATTCAGAAGGGTTGGGTTTCCTGCTTTAGCCATCCCCTCAAACACACACTGGAACTTCTTCTTCAGACCAGATTGGACTTTATGTCGACAAACTGCAGCAGCAGATCCTGAATGAAGACAACAAACAGAGTAAATAAACTCTCTGCAGCCTGAATGATGAGGGTTTGAATCCATGTGGTTCCATGTGTTGAGACATCAGTAAATCTTCATTTATCAGCAGCTGAAACCTTCAGAGAAATCCTCTTACTGCTCTGCAGTCGATCAGCCAGCTCCTCCTGCTTCATTCTCCTCAGGAAGTTCTCTGTGATCTTCATCAGTGACTCTCTGTTGCTCCTCTGCTCTTCATCTTCATCCTCCTCCTCATCCTCCCTCTGACTCAGAAGCTTCTGGATCTTCTTCAGCTCCTTCTTCACAAAAGTGACAATGTTGTCCTCCAGCAGCTGCAACAGAATTCTAGATGAATGAGCCAATCAGAGTGAAGTCATGGAGCCAAACATCAGCTCCATGTTGGACACACTGACAATCCACTGGTCTCCAAAGTGCAGCATGGAGATGACTGTGGACAGAATGATGGAAAAGCAGTTGTTGTTCATGTACAGACCAGAAAGATGGAATCCAGCTGTGTTTGATGCTGCTGGACAGACGGACCACTGGGAGTCTCTGAGCTCTGCTGGTCCACTCTGTGGACAATCAGAACCATCAGATCCATTCTGTCTGTGCTGGGAGGATTCAAATAAAACTAACTTGAGTCAGATCAGCTCACAAAGTTATTACTAGAATGTTATACAAAAAAAGTCTGTTTCTATTAACTTTACTGTAAAAAGGCAACTTAAAAAACATTTAATCATACTTACAGTGGCTTTGTTCCAAAATTTGTGGTTACATTTAATCAGACCCTCCAGGATTTTGTGACAGATATTTATGATTGTTGTGGTTTAAAATGCCTGATGTTACGGCAGCTTTGGTGAAAAGATGCAATAACAATTGTAATGTTTTTTTTTATATTTTTTTTTCAAAAAGCACCAAAAATGAAAATTATTAAATAAACTTCACAATCTAATATTCCAAATCTTTTTATTGTGACATGTTCACTAGGAAAATACTGTATCCTCACCATGTACAACGTTGTTGTGTTTTCATTTAGCATAAAGAGAACTGTTCAACCCAAAATGAACTTTGGCCCTCCCTGCTCACAACCCAAATATTTGTGTATTAATATAAACACACTTTCGAATAAAACAGCATTTTGCAGTGAAAATTATCGACTTTAAAAAAAAAGAAAAGCATAAGCAGATTAACCTCAGATCTCCATGTCCTTCACTCAATCTTTCTCTATTTCAAAAGCACCACTGATGAGACAATGGTAGAGAAAGACCAAGAATTTGAGGAGCTGATCTGGTTTCTGTCAGTAAAAATCTGCTTTGTTTTGGAGAAGGTTCTCTCAGTTATAGAGGCATTTCTATTTGGAATTATTTTTCCTGTAGACTCCACAGTCTTGGTTTTGTATTAAAGTCAAATGGTTCCAGAATTTCCTTCTTTTCCCAGAGTCTCTCTGTCTTTCTCTCATACTCTGTTCATGTTGTGATGCAGCTCCGTGACTGCGTGATTTACCGCTGTGCACCCAAGCACTCAGTGCGCACACACCCCAAATCCACCCACCCCTGCAGCGCGCGCCCCTGCACTCACTCAAACACCAGTGTAATGATCATTCACGCCTGACTTAAGGAGTAAAAAGACAGAGAGGGTTAATGAAAATTTATTTTAAAAAAGAGCACAGATCCCAATGAAACAGTCAGAAGATTAATAAATTGCAAAGCTACATCGTTCCCCATAACTATTGTTTGGGCAGATTGGTTATAGTTGCAGAAAAGCTGCAGTAAAAATGTAAATTTGAGAGGTGCACAACAAATAGCGGGATTTGCTTAAATTTGCATTGATAGTTATAGTCGCAAAATCAAGGAGGGACTGATTTAATATACAAACTTACATTTATTTTAATCTTAAAATTGAATCCTCTCATTTGATTTTTTTATTTTATAGTTGAATATTCATATTTAGAGCCTCAAACCAGTGGATCATATTAACACATTCTGTCTATATCCATAGAAAGTCACTGAAGTTTCTTTACTGTTGATCCAAATTTCAAGGACCACTTCTGAAAGAGAGAACTCTGGTCCATGTCAAGACCTTGAAGAAATTCAATCAGTAACTAATTCTGTTTCAGAAGGTGCCACACAAACCACCTCCAGCTCAACACTTCTAAGACAAAAGAACTGGTCATCGATTTCGAAAGATCCAGACCAAGACCACGACCAGTCCTGTTAGAGGGAGCAGAGGTGGAGACTGTGGACTCCTATAAATACTTGGGTCTGTGGCTGGACAATAAACTGGACTGGACTACACACACCAGACACCTGCACAGGAAGACCCAGAGCAGGATGTACTTCCTCAGGAGACTGCGGTCCTTCAATATCTGCAGCAAGCTACTGGGGATGTTTTACCAGTCTGTGGTTGCCAGTGTCTTCTTTTACACTGTGGTGTGCTGAGGGGGCATCGTATCCAAGAAGGACACTTCCAGACTGGACAAACTGATCAGGCGGGCCGGCTCTGTGGTCGGCAAGAGGCTGGACTCTCTGGTGATGGTGGCAGAGACGAGGACTCTGGACAAACTGCTGGACATTATGGACAATGCCAGCCACCCTCTGCACACCGTCATCACCAACCAGAGAAACCTGTTCAGTGAGAGACTGCTCATATCGAAATGCAGGACCAATAGACTGAGGAACTCGTTTGTTTTTATTCTTATTATGTATACTCCAATAAGCTGCTGAAAAACGTGATTTCCCCAAGGGTGCCATCCCAAAGGGATCAATAAAGCCAAGTCTAAGTCTAAGAAGGAGTTTCTGTAGCATAATAGTTTTCAGGCTGCAGATATCTTAAAGGCAGTAAGACCATGTAACACTCAAAGCTTTTCTCTCTGAAAGTCCCACTAGAATTTTTTTTCTGCAGTAAATGGTCACAGAGAGCTGTGAATCCAACCAGACTTGTGGTTTCACAAACTTGAGTAAGTAACATAAGAGCTAGGAGTTTTATTTTCCGATCCAAACATTTGTCCAGATCAGAAAATGTAGAAAGATTCATTTCTGTTTAAAGTTTCTCCAACATCTCTGATCTCAGAGACTCTCAGAAGATCAACTGAAAAGATCTGATCACACATGATGATCCAAGAGAGTCTGATCACAGAGATCAAGAACTGAACCAGAACTCAAGTCATTCATCTGAAAACTATTGATCATCTGAACTATTATCCAGACTCCTTTAACTCTGACAAACACTTACTGCTCCACTGCTGGACTGATGGACTTGAAGTTTAGAGGTAAATCATTTGATCTGTCACTCCTTTTGGACACACAGCTGGATCCAGATCCAGATCTCTGTTGGAACCTCAAGAGAAAAGCATTTGTTTTATTAAAATCTAATTTATTTTGTTATGGAGGTTCATCAGATTATCTTCCATGTTTAAACTATTGAACTCAGATCATGAACAAACTGATTCGTAAAAATTGTTCTGACAACTGTGACACTGCATACATTTATTTCAGATACATTTATAACATGTTTTTGACAAACACTTACTGTTCCACTGCTGAACTGATGGACTTGAAGTTAGGAGGTAAATCATCTGATCTGTCACTCCTGAAGGACACACAGCTGGATCCAGGTCCAGATCCAGATCCAGGTTGGTTCCTGTGAAGAATGGCGGTTGCTGATGTGAGTGCTGAGCTCTGACATGGAGAAGAGTCCTGGACAGTTAGAGATGTTCATCTCACCTCTGGCTCTCATCTTCCCCACACAGAGTGCTTTTAGAGGGAGGGGCTCCCTCCTGTGTGTCCTCACACTGATCCATGCTGCTGGATTGACTGGATCCACTGGATCAGCTCACACACACCTTCTTCCAGCCTTCATCTGCAGAGGAAACCCTCATCATCATCAGCTCAGATCCTCCTTCACTAACAGATCAGCTGCTCCTCCACTGATGGGCTCTTCTCTTGTGTTTCCTCTCATTCTTTCTCTGACTGAGATGTAGAAACCAGCAGTTCTGGACTCTGATTCAGTGATTGGTTGAAGAGAGTTCTGCATCACTGTTGAAGCTGCTGA
>NW_023416938.1:7342-8317 GCF_002922805.2 Oryzias melastigma | reverse complement strand
TATACCCCCCCCCACACACACACACTAACTTAATCTAATTTCTCTTTCAGGTGACCTCCAAACGACCTTTAGCTGATGGTTTTTGGAAGTACTTTTATTTTTGAACAGAAGAACGAGTTCAAGACAAACTTCAGTCTGAGTTCTTCCTCTGCTGCTCTTCTTCCTCAGAGATGAGATCACATAGAAACATCACTGCCTTCATCATGAAGGAGAAGACGACAGAAAACACAAAGACTCACCATGAAGAAGAAGAAAGTTAGAGACGAGGTCTCCTCCTGCTCCGTCATGGAGAAAAACTAAAGTAACTTATGTAACTACAGTTCTCTGAATCCTGGAAGACCAACAGAGACGGTTCTTCAAGCTCCGCCTCTTTTTTGTTTCAGGCTGATTTCAGGAAAAAGACTTGGTTTTATTTATTATTAAGGAGTGAAAGTCCAGACTGCTACACCCTAGATCTGCTTCCTCATTTCAACTTCCTCATTTCCTGATTCAGGAACACCTGAACTGAGCTCCGCCCCCTCTATGCGTGTTTGTTTTAGCCTCCTCCTGTAATCAGACACCTGAAAGAGTCTCTATGATTTACAGGAAATGACATCACTGTGCTATTAATAAAGTTAGGACAAGTTGGGACTTTGTAGGTGAAAAACAGAAGAGAGTAAAATAACAGAAGAATGTGAGTAAAATCACAGGTAAAGTCAACAACAAAGACTGCAGCTGAACTCTCACCATGTCACACATCTGCTGTCTGCTTGTTCAAATCTCCTTCCAGGTTGTGTGTAGAAATGAGTGTGTGTCACGTAGGTGTGAAGGAGGGGGCCAACTTTAGAGATCGGCTGGGGAGACGACTGGGCACCCAATAATGCAGCAAGTCAGAGACACATTTTAAGACTTAGTTTAATAAAGAATAAACATAAAATGTCCATAAAATATAGTGTTAAAAATGTTTTAAAAAAACTACCAGGATAAAATAAGCGT
>NW_023416938.1:0-7175 GCF_002922805.2 Oryzias melastigma | reverse complement strand
ACTCTTCTCTGTCATAAGACTCCCTCTCTTCACCTTGTCCCCCACCAGCAGAGAAAATGTCCACAGAACTAAAGTGTGCAAAAAAGAATGTGTAGCAAGCCCAAAAGTAAAACAAAATCACACCAAACTCTTTAAAGAAAATATAGTCCAAAAACAAACTAATACTGCTGGTGGGGTCAACTTAGCTTTCGGAGGCAACGCCGAAGTCCCACTGCTTCTCAGATGAAAGGAGGCGGCACGAAGGAGTCTTATTAGGAAACTGCAGCAGGTGGTCCTCCTCCGGACATGAAGCGTCGGCCGGTGATCCCTCTGAGCAGGACGTCGGCGGCGGTCCTCTTCCTCCTTGCGTGCAGCGTCGGCAGGCGGTCCTCTTCCCCCGTGCTTACAGCATCGGCAGGTGGTCCTCTTCCCCCGTGCTTACAGCATCGGCAGGTGGTCCTCTTCCCCCGTGCTTACAGCATCGGCAGGTGAGTGTAGCGTTGGCAGGTGATCCCTCTGAGCAGGGCGTCGGCGGCGACCCTCTTCCTCCTTGGGTGCAGCGTCGGCAGGTAAGTATGACATCTCAGTCTCCCCCTCTGCTGCTTCAGTAGGCGTATGAAAACAAAACCCTCCCCAGGCTGTAGCCACACCTCCCCACAGGTGTTCTCAATTAACCCCTACAGCAGTGTCCTATGACATGTGTTTTTGAAAATGTTCTGTCTGACTGTTAAAGCAACTGTCACCACCATAGACCAGAACCTCGGGAACCAGAGACTTCTGTTTTTCTGCTTCAATGGTCATAACATGAACAAAGAATTGAAATAATGAGTTTGAAAATTTGTGAAGAATTAACAGATAAAAAGACTCAAAAACAAAGAGTCTGATGGCATTGAAAGAGTGAGTTGAAGTGTTCTGAAACCACAAACTGAGTTTAAATCTGATCAGAATCAGAACTTTGTTCAACAATATTGTCTACAGATGTGACAGAATTTTTCTCATGACAGAGTTATTGAACATCTCCAGATTCTTCATAAAAAATAAAGCTTTCCTGCAGCTGGGAGGATCTGCTCCAGGAATGAAAGAGCATTTTTAGCATTGAAACATTCTTCTTCTTAGTTTCTAAAGTGGAAAAGGGCTCTCTCTGACCTTTGACCTTTATGTCCACAAAGCAACTCGAAGACGTGAAACTGCCTGAAAATGTCACCAAGTCTGACTTTCATTGCTAATAAATGTTGAACACGTGAATGTAAAGAAATATATAACTGTGATCATCAGATGTCACCCATAGACCTCTCCGCTGCTTTAAGCCTGGATTGTCAGATAATAGTCTATGGAGAGAAAATAGACTCACTCTGGTTTGTGAGTGCGTAATTCTTGATTTGTAACTCATATAATACGTTTTGTGCAAAAGTA
Source organism: Oryzias melastigma (assembly GCF_002922805.2). Taxonomy (NCBI): domain Eukaryota; kingdom Metazoa; phylum Chordata; class Actinopteri; order Beloniformes; family Adrianichthyidae; genus Oryzias; species Oryzias melastigma. The sequence continues at coordinate 5,783 of NW_023416938.1, read as the reverse complement.
AAAAATTACAAAGTTAAAAAATAAATACAATATACACATGCACAAATTAAAATTGCAGCTTAAAAAACGCAAAAATATATTAAAAAAATAATATGCACAAATCACCTCTTATGCACACACGACACATTAGTAGCTGTGATTCCATTAACTCTGAAATTTCACAAATTGGAAATTTGATAATAGATTCTCCTAACGGACACACCACAATTAAAAAAACAGGTCTTTTTCAAAAAGTTTTTGCGCTTAGAGGAGGTGGTATTTGTTGCGTATCGAAATAGACATTTTTCGCAAAACTGTAATGGAAACACTTTTTCGAAATAAATGCACGTCTTGGTAAGAAGTGTCTGTCCTGAGCGCTGCACAGCCGGCTCATCAAGAGCTCCTACAGCATCACAGCTCTTTATAAACTGTGTGTCTTAGCTCCTCCTTAAAATCACCAAGATATCCTCATCGCTTCATCTGCAGGAGCACTTCTGCGGATCGGAGCCTGAAGAATAAAATGAATGATGCACGGATTCTGAAATCTCCATTGAGATAAACGGGAGAGCCGTGACAGAAACTTGAATGGATCTGTGTTTTCAAACAGGTCTAGATACTTTCTTGTTAGAATACCTTTTATTTCAACTGCTGGACAGACTTCTCTCTCTTCTGAGTCGAGCTGCACTGCACGCGCCCCAGACAGAGCTGTGACGTCACCCGAATGCTCCCTTTTAGTGAATCAAATAAAAAAATACTTGTTCTCATCCATCGGGACCAATGCGGGACCCCCCCCCCAGGAGAGCCCCCCAACCCCCGAAGAGCAGCCCACCATTACCCAGCGGTGCCGAGGACCCCCTCGTCCCACCCCAGGTACGAGCCAGGGCCTCTCAAGGTCAACCCACCCCACACTCCAGACAACCGCCTGCCCCCACCGCGAAGGGTCCAGGAGGGGAGCAGGGCAGGGGCCGCCCACCCCCGCCGAGCAGAGGGGAACCCAAGAGAAACAGAGGCCCCAAGGAGTGATGTAAACAAGGCCCGACCAGGCACACCCACTGATGGAGTTAAGGAGAGGACTAGTTCTCGAAAGCAAGGACCGGACTCCGCACCACCGAGACCTGGACACCCCCAGGCTCCGATGTAGATTGATCCCCTGCTAGATCTTAAATCCCGGGGATCCCACTCCCGGCGTGGGGAGGAAACTGCCGGGCCCAGGAGACCGGCACCCAAGAGACTGGACCACCAGGCCGAGCCCCCCCGCCCCCCGCCAGGGATGGGGTAGGGGACAGAAGGTCTTGTGTGATGCGTGCGTGTTTGCTTGTTAGAGTGTATATTTGTGGTGTTAGAGTGGTGTGTACTAAAGGGGTGCGGTTAAAATTGGTGAGAAGGCCTTAACAGGGCATCTCCTGATTTCTCGCAGAGATGCCCCGTCACCTTCCCACCAGCGGCCCTACATGTCAATTGGTGCGGTTAAAATTGGCGGAAGGGGCACTGAAAGGACATCGACTGTTTGCTGGCAGTGATGTCCAAGCGCCCCCCCACCAAGGGTCCTAAATGTCTAAGGTGCAAATAAAATCGAGGGGGGGGGGCAAATCCATGCAGCGGCCACAGGAGGGGGGCCACTGGCAGGTAGCCCACCCCCGCAGCACACTGCAATACAGACACCCTCCCCTTCACCATATTGCATGTTTGTATGAGGAAGGGGATATGTTGGGGTCAGTTGGCAGACTGACCCCCGATGAAAGACCCCTGCCCGGTAGTCAAAGGCAAAATCTCTCAGACACTGACCTGGCAATTGCACCATGTCACTTAATTTTTCCTCCACCTCTGTCAGGTAATCTGGAGGAAGGAAGGCAGCCGGAAATGCCTCTTTGAACTCAGTCCACCTGTGAACTTGAGCCTTTGGAACACTCCACCAACTACGGGCTGGGTCCTTAAGAACCCCTGATAAGGTGCCCATAAGTTCTGCATCTGTTAGGGGTCTAACTGCTAGAAAGGTCTCACACTGGTCAATAAAATTCAACACCTCTGCTACTTCTCTTGACCCACTAAATGATGGAAAATCTATACGGATAGCTGGTTTGGAAAAAATCATGGGAACATTTGTAGCCTGGCTAACGGTGGAGTTTAGAGGTGTAAATGGGGGTGGAATACGTGTGCTTGGTATTACGGGATCTATTGACCGCTCAAGTGCAGCCCGAGGGACAGCAGAAGAAGAAGGTTGTGAGGCACTCTGCATAGGTAGATGAGAACTACAGGGAAGAATCTGACTCGGTAAGCGTGACTCAAAAGCTGTTTGTGTTTGTGACGTTCTTAATTGTGGAGGACGGACTGGTGGAGGATGCGATTGTTGCATTTGAGACCCTAGTCCCAAAGTGCTAAAAGAGGTAGAGACAGTAGCAAGACTGGCGCGCTTCAGTCTTTGACATTCTACTTTCCACTTCTCATCCCTCCACTGCAAACATTCAACCAACTGCTGTTCAAATAGTTTAATCATTGAAACCACACGCTGTTCGAGTTCCTCTGTGCAGAGGCCCATGTACTCTCGGATGCTGTCCTCTCTGTTCAAAGCACTATTCACAGAGTCCCTAAAATCATTTTCTAAAGAAGTTATCTTCTCCCTCAGAGCCCCCGAATCGTTAGAAAGGGATGCCAGAGCTGGTTCATTTAGGTATGGATCACTACTCTCCTCCTCTCCCTAATCATCGTTCTCAGCATCTGTTAGATAAAGTGAACTAATAAGTGAGGTGATTTCACCCACGGGGTTTTTTCTGGTGACCCAAGCATCCCCTCTGTGCTCATGCTCATCAACATCTTCAGAGTCTGAGGAAGAAGCTTGACTACCTTCTTCTGTGCCCTTATCCTCTGGAGGTACATCTGACAAGGTTTGAGGTTGAATTATCTCTGTTTCATTAATATCTGCTATTTTTTATTTTTGAATCACTCTCGCATTGTATTTACACCACACTGTTTCAAATATCAAATAACACTGTACAAGACTCAAAACATTTCACTCCTCTTTTTTTTTTTGTTTTTGTTTTTTTTTTTTTGTTAATAAAGGCACCCAAAGAAACACATATTAATCAATCATGATTGAACATTCCCCATACTGGCCACCACTGTAACAAACATTAGGTTATTTTAATGTAAGTTAACAAAAAACAAAAATCAGGGTATATTCAATGTCCCCACAGATGAATAAATTATTTTTAAATAACAGAGCTTCCCCAAACTTCACGTGTACCATTTTTTAATGAATAAACCAAACATGTCTTTTTTTCCAAACACCAAAACGTTTTCCCCTCCCACAGAACCGGTCCACCTTAAGAGTTCAAAGTCCAAAATAAACCCGAAACGCTACCTGTCCGTGTCCCATAATCCGTCCAAACGAGGGCAAATACAAGGGGAAAAAATAGTCTCTCTGGTATACCAGGAAAAAAAATAGTTTAGGGCGCCCTAAAGAAAATGGGCAGATCTCACCCAGCGCAGGCCTCGCACTGTTCACTACATCCAGATGCGCGCGTTGAGAAAACCAGCTGATGGGCGTCCTCCGGTGTGACGTCTCCGGGCTTTGAACTGGACAAAAGCTGGAATGCTGCCAGACAGGGGTGTAGATCTTTCCCGGAGAAGGAAGGTTTTGTTCCTTGTTCTGTCTGATCGCCTCTAAGACGCGTCTCCTCCTGGCTTTTTCCTTCCTCCTCGCGTCATCCCAACACCAGCCCAATTAATAACCTTGGAAGGGGCGTGGCCACCTTTCCTCCAGGTAAACGGCTCACAGCAAACAAAAATAATACATACAAAAAACCTAAACATTCAAAAAGACCACAACCAGTTTTACAGCAGACTTCAAATGTTCACAGAAACCCATATTTTAATTTCTGTAATTCATATGCTCAGATTAATGGTTCTTGTTATGTTTTTTTTTTCCTTTTTGCTTAACATTCAAGATACCATATAAAAAAGTTACAAACACAGTGACTATATCACAAGCTCACAGCTTTATTCAAACATATCGAGGCAGAAGTTCAGAAATGAAGGAGATCTCAGCACTGAGATGACTGGAAATGTAGAATAGAATGAGTCTAATGTGATGAAGAACTTGACTCGTAAAGGAGCTCCACCTTCATTAATGGAAGGAAAAATTACTCAATGATAAAAATAAAAAAATGTATCTTAAAATTGACTAAAAGAGGAATATTAAATACACTTCAGGAAGTAAATTCTCTTCTGAAGGGACCAAATCACAAAGAACAAACCAGATGAACAACACCTGTCTTTTTGATATTTATTAAGAGATTAACATAAAAATATATACAAAAAGAACAGGTAAATTCAATATTGTGTGTCTGTGTATGAAGATGTGTGAAAGTTGATAGATGAGCAAAGTAATACCTCAGAACAGTTTAAGAGAAAAACTGTTATCTAAAGAAAATAATGACATTAAACTGTTCAAGTCACTAGTCTGGATAAATCAAATTGGCTGTTATGACCACATCAAACCACAACAGTTTGGCTGAGAAGGTCTCTTCACCAGAGTGACTCCAAGCTTGACTTGGACTGGATTTCAGACAGAGCTCACCAGACAGCAGCTTTGGTTTGGGGTGTAGGAGAACGACCTTCAACCGAATACGGCTGAAGTTCTGGTGGTTAGCTGGGTTTGTTCAACCAAAAAGACGAGATTGTCTTCAGTCAAGGGTATAAGGCCTAAAAGACTGGAAGAAGTGTCTCTTCTTCCTACGTTTCTCTCATTCTTCTCTGAACTGGACCTCAATCTGAGCTCTTCTTCTGACCGGAGCAGAAGTGAGACTGGATTGACCTTTTGACCTCAGAGGAGGCCTTGCTATCAGCCAGTGGCTGTAAACACACCTCTCCAGTGGATCTAACAGCTTCATGTTTTCATCCAAACTGTTCAACTGTTTTAGAGAAATATTCTAAGTTGTTTCTCTGAAAAGTTCTAAGCATTCACTGATGTGTTGTAACACCAAAATAGATTTCATGGTAAATCAGAGGCGATGTGAAAACACCATCATAAAATACTCCTGTGATAAAACAAGTTTACAGAAAGTTGAAATGAAAGTGAGTTTACCTTAAACAAGGTTTAAACATAAACATTCAAACTCTAAATGAATAAATGATCAACTTTGGATTCATGACTAATAGTAAAACCTCCACATGAGATCAATATATGATTAAATGTTGTTTAAAATCCTTTTTAAATATACGATTAAAATATTCATGAAGAACAAAGATTATAATAGAATTCATGTACGCATCTCAGCACCAGAAGCCACGCCCACACAGAGGAATTTTTGGAAGAGGATGCTTCAGATGGGCTGCACGGTGGCGCAGTGGTTAGCGCTCTCGCCTCACAGCGAGAAGGCCCCGGTTCGAATCCCGGCTGGGACCTTTCTGTGTGGAGTTTGCATGTTCTCCCCGTGCATGCGTGGGTTTTCACCGGGGACTCCGGCTTCCTCCCACCGTCCAAAAACATGCTTCATAGGTTAATTGGTGACTCTAAATTGCCCCTAGGTATGAATGTGAGAGTGACTGGGTGTGTGATTGAGGCCCTGCGACAGACTGGCGACCTGTCCAGGGTGTACCCCGCCTTCGCCCTTCAGTAGCCGGGATAGGCTCCGGCGCCCCCGCGACCCCGAAAGGGAAGAAGCGGACAAGAAGATGGATGGATGGATGCTTCAGATCAACAGGAAAAATGGCTTTTTAAGACCTTTAGGATGTGGAATTTTTGTTAAAAACTTCTTCTTTTCTTCTTCTTCTTTTCCTTTCGGCTTTTCCCTTCAGGGGTCGCC
>NW_023416937.1:130726-141339 GCF_002922805.2 Oryzias melastigma | reverse complement strand
AGTGGCTTCCCAGACCAGGGCCTGTTTTCATGTGAAAGGAAAAACTTATTCTGAGACTGTGTTTATCGATTCTGGCTCTGACAGTAATTTTGTGTCTGAGGAGGTGGTCCGCCGGTGGGGGATCAGAGCTCTCCCCCTACCACAGCCGCTCCTCGTCAAGGCCATTGATGGCCACCTCATCACAGTCAGTCGTCTCACTACTGAACCAGTGAAGATGCAATTGGAGAACCATTTTGAGGAAATAAAGTTTCATGTAATCCCACAAACCGACTCACCTCTTCTCCTGGGTTTATCCTGGTTGAAGATACACAATCCTCAGATCAATTGGGGTTCAGGGAGGATACTTGGCTGGGGTTCAGGGTGCCACAACACCTGCCTTCGTGCCATGGAGGGTTCTACCTCAGGTCCCCAATTTACTAAGTTGGAGGAATATCCTGATCTAGCCAAGGTCCCTGCTGTCTACCATGACCTCAAGGAGGTTTTCAATAAGGAGAAGGCCTCATCTTTACCCCCCCATCGCCCTTATGACTGTTCCATTGAACTGCTACCAGGTACATCACCACCCCGAGGCCGTCTGTATTCTCTGTCGGGACCTGAGAGGGAATCGATGGAGAGATACATCAAGGAGTCCCTGGCTGCTGGTCTGATACGTCCTTCCTCTTCTCCTGCTGGTGCCGGTTTCTTCTTTGTCAAGAAGAAGGACGGGGGACTTCGACCATGCATTGATTACCGAGGCCTAAACCAGATCACAGTACGTAACAGGTACCCTCTTCCTCTCATGTCTTCTGCCTTTGATCTACTCCAGGGGGCCATGATCTTCACCAAGTTGGACCTCCGCAATGCTTACCATCTGGTCAGGATGAGAGCCGGAGATGAATGGAAAACAGCCTTCAACACACCCTCTGGTCACTTCGAATATCAAGTCATGCCATTCGGTTTAACCAACGCACCTGCAGTATTTCAGAACCTGGTGAACGACGTCTTAGGTGACATGCTTAACAAATATGTTTTTGTCTACCTAGACGACATCCTGGTTTTCTCCCGTACCAAGGCTGAACACATCCGGCATGTACGCACCGTACTCCAGAGACTGCTCCAGAACAAGCTATACGTCAAAGCGGAGAAATGCGAGTTCCACGTTTCTACCACCTCATTCCTGGGTCTGATAATCGAGAGTGGAAAGGTGAAGATGGATCCCAGTAAGGTACAGGCAGTCCTTGACTGGCCAAGACCCCACAACCGCAAGCAACTCCAGCGGTTCCTGGGGTTTTCTAATTTCTACCGGCGCTTTATCAGAGACTACAGCCGGGTTGCAGCCCCGTTACATGTTCTCACGTCCCCTAAAAAAGCCTTTGTGTGGGAGGAGGCATCTGAGAAGGCTTTCCAGAGACTCAAAACCCTGTTTACTTCGGCTCCTGTACTGATCACACCTGATTCTACCAAACAATTCATCGTTGAGGTGGATGCTTCAGACACCGGAGTTGGGGCGGTCCTGTCCCAGAGAAGCAGCCTTGACCAGAAGGTACATCCCTGTGCCTTCTTCTCTCGTCGTCTGACCTGTGCCGAGCGCAACTATGATGTGGGGGATAAGGAGCTATTAGCCATCAAAGAGGCACTGGAGGAATGGCGCCACTGGTTGGAGGGAACCGAAACCCCTTTCTTAGTGTATACTGACCACAAGAACCTTGAATATCTTAAGTCTGCCAAGAGGCTCAACTCCCGCCAAGCCCGTTGGGCTCTCTTTTTCAGTCGCTTCTGTTTTGCCTTATCCTACAGGCCCGGTTCCAAGAACACCAAAGCAGACGCCCTATCTAGGAGGGATCAAGAACCCGCGATTCAGCCTCCTCCAGACTACATCCTGCCGCAGTCCGCACGACTGGCGACACTCAGGACGGACATTGAAAGGGAGGTAATGGCTGCTAACGAAAATACTGGATCTCCCTCTGCTTGCCCCACAGGGTGCCTCTTTGTTCCTGATCCTCTGAGAGCCAAGGTGATCCAGTGGTTCCACGCTTCCCGTCTGTTCTGCCATCCTGGTCAGAGGCGAACCCAAACCCTTATCAGACAACGGTTTTGGTGGCCTACTCTCAGAGCGGATGTTCGAGAATACGTGTCCGCATGCCCCGAGTGTGCCCGAGTCAAGCCAACCACTCGATCACCTGCAGGTCATCTACACCCTCTTCCTGTCCCTCGTCGACCATGGTCCCACATCTCCATGGACTTCGTTACGGGCCTTCCCCTTTCCTGTGGCAAGACTGTGGTGTTGACTGTTGTGGACCGATTCTCCAAGATGGTCCATTTCATTGCTCTCCCCAAACTCCCCTCCGCTAAGGAGACTGCTGAGGTTCTCCTTCAGGAAGTTTTCCGCCTTCATGGGGTCCCCAGGGACATTGTGTCTGACAGAGGCCCACAATTCACCTCCAGATTCTGGGCAGAGTTTTGCCGCCTTCTCAATGTCTCTGTCAGCTTGACATCTGGTTTCCACCCACAGTCCAACGGCCAGGCAGAACGGCTTAATCAACAACTGAAGACCTCGTTACGACTCCTCTGTGGCCGCAGCCCCACCACCTGGTCTGGTAACCTTGTCTGGGCCGAGTTTGCACACAACTCCCTCCCGTCGTCTGCTACCGGACTCTCACCGTTTCACGTGGTGTATGGCTATCAACCCCCTCTCTTCTGCTCCCAGGAGGGGTCGGTGTCCGTGCCCTCTGCCCATGCTTCTGCTAGACGGTGCCAACGAGCGTGGCGGCAAGCCCGACAGGTGCTCCTGCGCACTGTCGACGGGTATTGTGCTGGAGCGAACAGACAGCGGTCTCCTGTGCCCACGTATCTGGTGGGTCAGAAGGTCTGGTTGTCAACCGCCGACCTGCCCCTTCGACTGGAGACCAAGAAGCTGGCACCCCGGTTTGTCGGACCCTTCCCGATTGCCAAGGTGGTCAACCCGGTGGCTGTGCGGCTCCGATTGCCCAGGCCTCTTCGTGTGCACCCCACTTTTCATGTCTCCAGGGTCAAGCCTGTTGTCTCAAGTCCATTGGTGCCCCCTGCGGACGGCCCACCGCCTGCCCGGTTCATCGATGGTGGTCCCGCCTACACTGTGCGGCGACTCATGCGGTCTCGTCGCCGTGGCCGGGGCAACCAGTACCTTGTGGACTGGGAGGGCTATGGGCCGGAGGAGCGCTCCTGGGTTCCAGCCAGGTTCATCCTGGATCCGGAGCTCATCGCTCAGTTCCACCGTGAGCATCCTGAGCACCCTGGTCGACCGTCGGGGGCCGGTCGTTGAGGGGGGGGGGTACTGTCATGTCCGCCCCGCCTCTCACCTCAGTGGACCTGCCTGCTGGGTGGAGCGATCACGCCTGATGAGAATCACCTGGTCCTGTCCCTTCATAAGATCACTCCTGTTGACTCCTCGTTGCCGGAACGTCTCAGTTCTCTGTTATGAGATTACGTTCAGCCGCCTCGTCTGCTCGACACCGTCAGCCGCCTCGTCTGCTCGACACCGTCAGCCGCTTCGTCTGCTCTGCGCCGTTCCTCGGCGAACTTCCAAGCCTCGTCTCAAGCTTCCTCTCCAGCCTCATCCCAGCCCTCATCCCTTCACCAGCAATCCGGAGTATTCTCCTCACCCGAACCCTCTGATCTTCGGTTCCTCTCATCCCTGCCACTTCCTGCTTCCTTCGCACTACCCCGCGCTGCAGTGACGTCATCCCTCCAAAGAACCTGCGCCACCTGCTGGCTCGGAGGAGCTACTACTTCATCCCAAATCCCATAGACTGTCTCCCGGTGATAATAAAGACTCTTTCTTCTCACTCTGGGTCTGCTCCTTTTGGCTGTCCAAATACATCATCCTGACATTTCCAGGTCAGTTTTCCATCTATTATAACCCCAAGAAATGTATTTTCATAAATTCTTTCAAGTTTCACCCCATTTATGTGCATGTCAATATTTATATTTTTATCACTATAATTACCAAATAACGTTATTTTTGTTTTACTTAAATTTAGTGAAAGTTTATTTACATCAAACCACATCTTCAGTTTTTCCATCTCCGTCTTAACAATTTCTATGAGTTGCTGCAAATCATCCCCATCACAAAAAACATCTGTGTCATCACCAAATAAAACTAATTGTAATAAACTAGAAACCTTAAATAAATCATTAATATACAAGATAAATAATATTGGTCCCAAAACTGTTTCGGGAGGTGGGACCCCGAGGTGGTGGGTTCAGCGTGTTGTGTCCTGTCCCGTTTGCAGTGAATCTCCACTTCCGGTGTTTTAGATTTGTGGTGTTTTTATTGCAGCTCCACCCACCTCGGTGAGCTCCCCCTCTGAAATGTTTTTATGTGGAAGTTGTTTTAACATTCTTCTATAGCTCTTAATGAATTATATTTTTAATATCTACCTCTGCCTTGGTTTAAAGTAAAAACTTAAGTGTCCTTTAATTTCCTTTCCTGGGGCCAAACAGTACCAGGTGGCATTGTTGCAGCACACTCATACTCGTGTCGCCACACAAAGTCCACAGAAACAAGAACTGGAGCTTTAAACTGGACCACACAACAGGGGCGAGCTGGTCACCAGTAAAGGGTGTGACAAAAGCTGTCTAAGCTGAAGCAGAACTGTGCTGCTCTCTCATGTTCCTGTGGTTTCAGGAGGATCAGAAGAAAACACACTGATGTACTTCAGGATAATTGCACACGTGCACAACTCTACATTTCCTCTTTCATGCTGTCACTTCCTGCATGAATCTTTATCTAATAACTGCAGGAATATTTGTCATTTTCTTCCATCATTTCACACAGCAGTTCACCAAGTTCCTCCACTGCAGACAGAGACAGTCATGTTGATGTGAACATTAGAGAAACTCATCATGGAGCTGAAATATCATCCTGATTCACTCAGATGACACTTGAACAGCACACAGGTTTTTGTAGCACACTTTCTCACTGTGTGTGTCGGGCTATTTGTACCTCATCTTTGGATCTGGAACTGGACTGTTTGTATCGGGTAAGAAGAAACATTTCTGCTCCTTCAACTGTTTGATTGTAGAAAATGTGTTTCAAGTCAGTTTCTGCTGCTTCAGCTTCACATGTTAGTTTGTTCATCATTAGCAGAGAATTCATCAAGCAGCCATTGTTACAGAAGAAAAGCTGAATCATTTCTGCAAACATGTTGAAATCTCACTGAACAACTAAACTGATTCTTGATTTCTGCAAATATGAGTGAAGTTACAAATATTTAGAGTTTGATGATCTCACTAATTCTGGAACATCTGCTGGTTTCTGAGAACAAGATCAGATCTGAACTTCAACTGAATTTAACTGAAGTTTGGAAACAAAACTGAAGAAAATTATCATTTTAATGAAGGAAACGGTTCACAAAATACATTTGTTTGTCAAAAAAATGTTTATAAATATTTTCTAAGGGAAAAAAATAGATTTTTTAAACTGTGTGACTGTGTGTCTGTGCTGCTTGTTGCTGCTGTCAACCTTCAGATGAGTCCGTAGTGAAGCCCGTGGTGAGCGTGTACCCAGCAGCATCCAGAGTCCCTGTGGAGAGGGGCAGCTCCCTGCTGTGTCTGGCCTCAGCCATGTTTCCTCCTGTGGTCCAGTTCTCCTGGAAAAGACAGAAGAACAACGGACAACCAGAGAACCTTCCTTCTACTGGGACAGAGCAGCTGGATCTCAGAGAGTCTGGACGCAGCGCCTCCATCCTGCTGATCCATCAGCAAGAGGACAGCTCCTATAAATACATCTGCTCCGTCAAACATGAGGGGGGAACAGTGGAGGTCCAAACACAACAAGGTAATGAAGGCTTGGTGACTGTGTTCAACAGAGATTCAGCTTCATTCCGACTCTTTCTCTGTTTCAGAGTTTGCTGCACTTCCAGCTGCAGGTTCCACAGCAGCTCTAACATCCCATCCAGCATCTTCCAGCATTCTAGCAGAGGGAACAGCCTCTGTTCCTCCTCTGGACCTGGTGAAGCTGTCCTTCCAGTCTGAGTGCAGGGTGAAGCTGCTCTGCCTGCTGTACACAGTGCTGATAGTGAAGAGTCTGGTGTACTGCTGTGGACTCTCTCTGCTGATGATCCTCAGAAACAAGGGAGCATCCACCAACTCCAAACATGCTGACTGACTGTTTTCTGATCCTCTTTTCTCTCCATCAAATCTCATCCTTTCATCTCATTCATCACTTTGATCACAGCTCTCTAATGTTCTTAATGACTTGATACAGATTCTTCATCAAACTGTGTCAGTAGATGTTTTATGAAGATGTTACAATGATTTCTCCTTTTTCATTTAAATATATTTTATACACAGTGATCCATCTTCTTTAAATGTAATAGTTTTTATTAAAATAAACATAAATAAAAGCCTTGATGGTGCAGTATTTGTTTATTCCTCTTTAAATACATTCAAATCTGTCTTTTTTATTCTTTCAAGAATATAAAAATATCAAAAGTTTCCATGAATCAGAATAAAGACAGAGAGCAGAGAGAGAGGTTGATGAGTGAACAGCAGCAGATATGAATCTGCTCTCAGTGGTTTTTATTACAGGAAATGCTGCTGAAAGACGATCAAACTTCCTGCAGATGTTTGTGTACTGCAGCTTCACACCGTTATTTGTGGCTTAACAATTAAAAAGTAACACAACACACACATATATTGTTTGCTGTTGTAATTATGACAAATGTCCTCATGATTTTAGTTTTAGACATTGAGTCTAGTATTATTGATGTTTTCCATCATGAGGGAATCTGACATTTGTTTGCACACATCTGAAAGAGTTTGGGAAAGACTCCTCCCAGTTGGTGAGCACAGAAGTTCAGTGAACACAGAGCACATTGGTGCCGTCTGCCTTCTTCATGCTGGTTCTCTTGAACAGAACTGTGACCTGGTTTTTATCCATCACAAAGTCATTCAGTGGAACAAGGGAGGATTTCAGTGCTGTGATGTTCTGGAGAAAATCAGAACTTTCAAACAGGAAAAGAAGTTATTAAAAACATGAGGTCATTCTGAGTCTGAAACACCTTCAAAAATGACTTGTTGTTTGTCTTCCTCTGTCTGCTTGTTAATGGAGGTTTTAGATTTGAACCTTGACAAGCTCTGATATCACCTCCTGATCTGAGCTTCAGTTTGTTCTTTGGAGTCATTTGGATTTTTCTTTTTCCATCTTTATTTCTGTAGAGATGGTCTTTTTTTTATTACAGTAATTGCATAACTTACATTGACAGTTTATTAAGTTCAATTAATAAAAAATGTAGGGAAAACGGAGAGATATAATGCATGTTTTTTCATCATCCATTGAAAGGTAACTAAAATATCTACTTGAATTGATTAATAAAATGAGTAGAAAATAGTTACTTTACATTGAAGCAGATCAAGGGCGCCCCCACATGGCTGTTTAAGGGATTCAATGTGTTCAATGATAAGAATCATTGATAAATAACTATAGTCAGTGTAGAAACCTACAAAGAAGCTGAATGCTTCAATTTTTAAATCATTTTTTGCCAGAGATTTATCAATAAACAGGAAGTTTATTTGTACTTTAGTTTTTTCTCCACAGTTGTTAAACATCAGATCACAGTGTGTTTGTGAACATGAATGTGTTTGAGTGTTTGTGCATCATGTGACCCAGATTGTCTTCATCTGCTGTCAGATTCAAATCAGGAAGATGAAACCACACAGCAGCTTCAGCTGAGCTGTCAGTCTGCAGCAGCAGTCTTCTCTGTGAGCTGCAGGGGCTGATGGGAGCTTGGAGGAGGAGTCACAAAGCACGTGGTCCTGCTGTCATCTCACAGCTCGTCCTTCTTTGTCCTCAGCTGCATCAGAACACCACTTCTCCTCAGGTTCACCAGAGGAAACACGGCTGAACAAAATGCTTTTCCTCCCAGCTGCTGCTCTGTGCTGTCTGTGTTCAGGTGAGTGTTTGCAGCCAATCAGGAGCCAGCCAGGTCTACCTGGAACAAACACTGTCACCCTGACCTTCACCTGTCTGTCTGTGTCTCTGCAGCACTGGTTACCATGGCAGCAGAACTCATTCAGGAGGATTTAACATTGACCAGGAGAGTTGGTCAAAGTGTCTCTTTCAGCTGTGGAGGAACTCAGGAGTGTAGTGAGGATTATGTGTTCTGGTACCAGAAGAAAGAAACAGAAACATTCAGAGTGATTCTTGATATTGATAGAAGAGATGGTGCATTAGATAAACGTTATGGTCATCCTCAACAAGATGATTTCACATCTGAAAATGCAAATAGAGGATATGAATTAAAGATCAATAAAGTCAAAGTGGATCATTCAGCCTCCTATTACTGCAGCTGCTGGAAGAGAGATCCCCACAGTGAGAAATGATTCCTGCAGGCTGAACAAAAACCTGCAGATGAACAGATGTTAGTGTTTGTGGCAGAAAGAGAGCAGGAAACCACAGCCAGGTTCACATGTTTCTCCTCCATCTCACACAGACTCACAAACACACTGAACTGAGGATTAAGGGATCAAATGAAAACAAAGTGAATTTAAATTAATTTGAATTTTTAAAATAGGTCCATGCAGATCAAATTGCTTTATAGTTAAAAAAAAGAATAGGAAAACAAAAAAAAATTCAACATTTCAAAGTAAATACTCAACCTACACCATTGCCCCCCCCACCCCCCAAATGACACATAAACACCATAAATACAGACATGAAAGCATGACTGTAGCTATTAAAGAAACTCATGGTTTGGATCTGCTGGGTAATTAAATTAGGAAATTATGAACATGTTTTACAAACAGATGGTTCCTTTGTCTAAATTTGTGGATTGACAATACTCGTTTAAATACAGAAATCACAGGTTTCTGCAGACACAGAAACTCAGAAATCAGTGAGTCTTAAGAAAGTTGAGTTTTCAGTCTGTTTTAAATGTATTGATTATCAGCTGATCAGAGAAACACACAAAACAAATAAACTGTAGATCTGGTAAAGCTCTGATAATCTGTGTTTTCCAGATGATGTCTTGATGGACCGTCACCATCTTCTGTCCTTTAGTCCTCCTGCTAAACCTCCAGAAAAGTCCTCAAAGCTGTTAATGCTGAGTCATCATTTCCTGAAATGCTGAAGAAAAGAAAAAAAGGAAAAAAATCCTAGCCTTAATTAGATGAACTGTGATCTAAAACCAACTGTATTAAATCAAATGAACAAAAACTGCAAAAGAGGCTAAATTGAACTAATTGATAACAAATGAACCTTTATTTTTTTATAGCACTTCACAATCAAAGCACGATTCAGGGTGACAAAGTGTTTTACAATAACACAGGAGAGTAAAATAAACTTTAAATTAAGTAAGCTCTGGACAGAAATTGCAAGAAAAAAAAATACAAAGACCATGAAAAGCATTAAAAACAAACCGTAAAAGTTTGAACTGAGTTCTAAAATGAACAAAGAGACAGTGAAGTGAAGTGATACCAGAGTGATGTGTTCTAGTCTGAATGTTCCAGTTAACAGTCGTGCTGCTGCGTTCTGGACTAACTGGAGACGGTTCAGTGATCGCTGAGTGACACTAAAGTACATTGAGATGCAATAATCTATCCCAGAGGTGATCCAGGAGTGGATCTCAGTTTCAGGATCACTGTGGCTCAGTGAAGGTTTAGCTTTAGTTAAAAGGTTCAAATGATTAAAGTTTATTTTGACAACATTTGAATTTGTTAAATTTAAAACAGCTGTCTGTCACAAAACAGGCAGACAGCTGGATCCATCTGCAGCAGCTTTAATGGACAGAGAAGTCCACAAAGCTAAATCAGAGTGATAATCCAGGCAAAAAGTCAGGGCGGACGTCAAAGAGGCGGAGTCAGGTACAAAATACGATAAGGTAACAGGGGTTCAGATCAGAGAAACAATGCTCAGCATTCACACAGGAAGGCACAAGCAATACAATGCTGCTCATTAACCCAACATAAAACTTTCTGCAGAAACTCAGTTTCACGGCGAGGGTTTGTCAGAGGCTGGCGGAGACGGAGGTCAGGGACAGGCAGGAGTCGAGGCAGGCGGCTGGCAGGAGAGTCACGGGAACAGAACTGGGTCGTAGACGAAAAGGCAGGAACACACACTCAGAGTTGGGTTGGATGCTCAATACTACACGCCGTGTTCTGCTTGGAGCTTGGCTTGAATACTGTGGTGGCAGCAGCTGTGAAACTCCTGAGAGGAGCTACAGGAGTCTCTGGACACGTGGAGTGGAAAAAGCAGGAATGGTTTAGTATTCTGGAGACTGTGTGCGTGAGCGACCAGAGGGGGAGACGGCGGGCAGCCTCCTGACAACGTGGTTCCAGTTCAATAAATAGTTTTATTACAAAATAAAACAAATTAAGCCATCACAGCTAAAATAAAAAGCCCTATTTGGGGATGGCTTACTGGGAGAACGCTGGGCATACGATGGGAGGACAAAACAGAACAAACTGGATTACACCCCACAGGGACATGCACACACGGTTGAAAAGGATTGGTCCCACACTAGGAATCACCCCGCCTCAACACATACGATATATCTGCCCTTAGTCGGTCTGGCCATCACTTCACTGCTCCACAACACACACGCAGCTCCTGCACGGCTGTGCCGGACCGGGGGGGACGTGGGGGGGGGGGGGGG